>NC_091450.1:47358565-47473422 GCF_964237555.1 Oryctolagus cuniculus
GTAATGAATGCTGATGATCACTTTATAATTTAAGTTTTCTCACTAATTTTGGTAACTTCCTCTATTATAAAAATTCTATATAAGTCAGAAGCAATATTTTCCCTCTTGAATAACCCATCATGGATTTTTACATATGTAATTATTCCCCCTAACATTTTCCTTAGTGACTAATCTAAACAAGTTACTATGTCTCCTTGATGTGGAGAAACCAAAAGTCCTTGTGGCCAATTATTCTCTCTTGGCCATACAGTTTGGGAATATATAATTTAGAAAAGCCAAGCACACTTGGTGGTTTTAAAGCTCTCTCCATGAGTCAGATCCTCCAGCTACACTGGAATGTTTTATTACCTTTTGCTGGTCCAATTCAAAGAAAGTAAGGCCTGAATAATACAGCATCTTGATTAGCCTCTTACTTGAGAGTAAGTTTTAACTGCCAACTCTTCTAAAGTTATCACCAAAGTTGGCAGAAGATAGATGGGAATTTTTATCACAGCTGAAAAGTCAGCAGTGGACACGATGGACTAACAAGAACCAAATATCCTCTTCTATGTCCAGCAAACTAAAAAATATTTAGACAAAATGTATGCAACAAGAATTTGTACCAATTTAGCAAAAGTACAGGACAATGGTATTTGTTAGAAGGAAACACAGAAGCAGACAATTTTGTTAGCTTTCTGCCTGGGTTATTTCCTGCCATAGTCGATAGGGTAGGAAGTGAGCCAGGTGGAGGCCAGCAGCATCCCTAAGTTGAGAAGACAGGCAAGTGTCAGGGAAGGCCAGGGTAGCCAGAATCAGCAAAGCAGAGAACAGAGACGAGAGATCTTCACAGAAATACCAGGAAGGAGGCAGTGCCACGCTCGCCTCAGCACATCCGAGGGGGAAACGTACTGAGGCCAAGGACACAATCACTGGAAAGGAGCAGGGAGACCAATCGCCAGAACTCACATTGGGATGAATGGGCTGGGTTTCCACCAGCCTGAGGCAGACGGGGGAAAAGCTGCTGTTAGGCTAACACTGGATCTGCCCAAGGAGTTGCAAAAACAAACCCTGAAAGAATGAGACCATTTTCAAGCAACATGAGTTCACCCCAGAATAAAGAATTCATTATAGAAATCAGAAATATCCAGTGCCCAACAAGGAAAAACACTCTGCTGTGTGGCATTCAAGAGAAGATGACTGGGAAAGCAAACAAGCAGAAAAGCATAACCCGTAATGAGAAAAACCAACCAAGAGAAACTGACGCCAGCAGCAGACAAGGACATCAAGTTACACTAACTTGCTTCCATGTGCTCAAGAAAGTAAAAAGAGAATAATCATGGTAAGAAGTGGCAATGGAAGATACTGTGAACAACAAAACCAGTAATGAGGAGTTTCTGACTCAAGCTCCTCACTCTCTGACAGTCATTAGATATTTAATCCCCTTTTAAACAAATACGGGGGCATCCTTGTTCTGTAAAATACCGCGTGAGTAGTTGTTGCCTGGTTTCAAAAACAGTCATTTTGTGTGTTAACTCCACAGAGGTGTTGACCTCAGACCTCAGCCGTATGGCCTAGGCAGTACTCCGCTACTTCAGACCTGCACACGTGTAGAGGCAAAGGGGACTGGAAATTTCCAAACATATCCTTACATGCCAACCCTCTCTGTCATTTTTCCTTCTTTCATGTTTAACAATGGGGCAAAAGTGTGAATTTTAATAATTAAATAATAGGAAGTCAAGGTTTCACTGACTGGGTTTGACATACGACCGATAGGACTTCTAACTTTTTTTTTAATTGTGGTAAAATATATGTAACTTAAAACTTTGCCACTGGCCATTTTTAAGGATGCAATTCATTGGCATTAATTGTATTCACAATGTTGTCTCCAATTGTTCAGTTTCCAAAATGTTTTTTCACCCCAAAAAGACCCCTAAGATCATTAAGCAACCCTTCCAACACACCCTTCCTATTCCTTATTCTATTCTACTTTCTGCCTCTCTCTATGCATTTGTTTAGTCTACATAACACACAAAAAAGTAGAGACATACAATATCTACTCTTTTATGTCTGCCATTCTTACCGTATTTTTAAGGTCTGTATCAGAAAGCCAATTCATTTTATGGCCAAATATATTCCATTGCATGTACAAGACAATTTCAAAAATTTATGGAAACAACTGAACCAATGAAACCAATTTTTAGAATGATGCCACAACTGCTAGGCTCAAACATGTGAACAGGAAGAGAGCATGAACTGTCATTCTGGGATCTTCACAGGGATCTAGAAGCAGGAGTGAGGGTGAAGCTGAGACCGGAGCCAAAGGCATGTGCATGTGGTCAAGTGGTTTTGCCTTTTTTTTTCTTTTTTTTGGGGGGGAGGGGGGGAACTTACATCGCTGAGCCTTTCCCGAGAGCTGCTCCGGTGGAAGCCCTTGGATTCTCCACTGGCGCTTTCGCTGTCACTGTCCCTGCAGCTGTTCTGCCCTGGCTTGAGCTAAATGAGAAAGAAAAGAATAAAAGGGAAAGTCAGTGGTCTCCTCACATAACTGTATCTTAGCTCTTGTTCTCTGAGACTTGTCAAGAGCAAGCAATTTCAGCTCCTGATCTTAAACATTCTCGTTGTGTGAATACTGCCCCAGAAGCCGCCACATGTTAGGTAGAACAGGCAAACCATCTACCATGAAATGTCAGTGTAGAGAGGAGTGTGAGCAAGCCTGAACTCAACACCTTGAACGCTGAAGCAAGTCCATGAACTAGGAAGTATTTTCCCATGGGTTTTTCTTTTTATGTTCTATTGTATTTTTTTTTAATAATAGAAAGACCAAAAACACTAAATAAACAAAAGCCAGATTATAGCAACTCTGTTTTCCTAATTTATTTCTTCTACCCTCCTTTCAACAAAATACATTAAAAACCCACGTTCCCTTTTCCCAAGAGAACACGATAAAATGCTGTGAAGTTATCTTTCAACCATCGGAAACACATTTAATGATCTTGCTTGTTGAGACAACATTCTGGAGATCTTTACCCAGATATTTAAAAATACCAATTAAGACAGACAGCTCCAGTAAGTTAAATTAGTACTCATTCAACACACTTACACACTTAGTGCCCCATTTGTGTTGGTACAAAGTGCTAGAGGCACAGTGATAAACAAAAAAAAAAAAAAAAAAAAGAATGAACTTTTAAAGTTTCATTGTAGTTTCAACACATTTACCCAGCTCTGATTTTCTCATATGGGATGCTCTACACATGTATTCTGCACCGAATTTCCTTTAAAATTGAATAAACACACAGAATTGAAAACCAATGGTCTATATGAAACTCTAGGTCACACATATTCACATATGGACAATTAGTTTATGACATCATTGCCAATCACATTTTCAGAGACACCAAGAAATGGAATGTAGAAAACTGCAGGCCAGTGCCGCGGCTCACTAAGCTAATCCGCCACCTTGCAGTGCCGGCACACCGGGTTCTAGTCCCGGTCAGGGTGCCGGATTCTGTCCCGGTTGCCCCTCTTCCAGGCCAGCTCTCTGCTGTGGCCCGGGAGTGCAGTGGAGGATGGCCCAAATGCTTGGGCCCTGCACCCCATGGGAGACCAGGAGAAGCACCTGGCTCCTGCCATTGGATCAGCGCGGTGTGCCAGCCGCAGCGGCCATTGGAGGGTGAACCAATGGCAAAGGAAGACCTTTCTCTCTCTCTCTCTCTCACTGTCCACTCTGCCTGTCAAAAAAATAATAAAAATAAAAAAAAGTAAGAAAACTGCAAGACAGAGCCCCATTGTAATATTCTCAGTCTAGCATGACAAAGATAGTGCAGGACAAGTAAATGTAACAAAACAAGGAAATACATGCCTAATGAAAACCAAAGAGTAGCCAGTGATGTTCACAAGGGAAATGATTTCTGAATACTTCTACTTTTTTAACTTTTATTTAATAAATATAAATTTCCAAAGTACAACTTTTGGATTATAGTAGCTTTTTCCCCCATAACCACCCTCCTACCTGCAACTATCCCATCTCCCACTCCCTCTCCTATCCCATTCTTCATCAATATTCATTTTCAATTATCTTTATATACAGAAGATCAATTTAGTATATACTAATTAAATATTCAACAGTTTGCACCCACACAGAAACACAAAGTATAAAGTACTGTTTGAGTACTACTTATACCGTTAATTCACATAGTAAAACACATTAAAGACAGAGATTCTACATGGGGAGTAAATGCACAGTGACTCTTGTTGTTGATTTAACAACTGACCCCTCTTATTTATGACATCGGTAATCACCTGAGGCTCTTGTCATGAGCTGCCAAGGCTATGGAAACCTCTTGAGTTCGCCAACTCTGATCTTATTTAGACAAGGCCATGGTCAAGATGGAAGTTCCCTCTTCCCTTCAGAGAAAGGTACCTCCTTCTTTGATGGCCCGTTCTTTCCACTGGGATCTCACTCGCAGAGATCTTTCATTTAGGCTTTTTTTTTTTTTTTCCCAGAGTGTCTTGGTTTTCCATCCCTGAAATACTCTCATGGGTTTTTTAGCCAGATCTGAATGCCTTAAGGGCTGATTCTGAGGCCAGAGTGCTGTTTAGGACATCTGCCATTCTATGAGTTTGCTGTGTATCCCACTTCCCATGTTGGATTGTTCTCTCCTTTTTAATTCTATCAGTTAGTATTAGCAGACACTAGTCTTGTTTATGTGATCCCTTTGACACTTAATCCTATCATTATGATGAATTATGAACTAAAACTGATCACTTTGACTAGTGAGATGGCACTGGTACATGCCACCTTGATGGGATTGAATTGGAATCCCCTGGCACATTTCTAACTCTACCATTAGCGGAAAGCCCAATTGAGCAAGTGCCGAACTGTACAACTCCTCCCTCTCTTATTCCCACTCTTATATTTAACAGGGATCACTTTTCAGTTAAATTTAAACACCTAAGAATAATTGTGTGTTAATTAAAGAGTTCTACCAATGGTATTAAGTAGAACAAAAAATACAAAAAGGAAAAAGTAGTAAGTTATTTCTCGACAGTCAGGACAAGGGCTGATCAAGTCATCGTTTCTCACAGTGTCCATTTCATATCAACAGGTTTTGAATACTTCTACTTTAAAAGAGAAATCAGCTCACGTGGCCAAGAGGACAAGGAAGCTACTCCTGATGTGGAAAGGCAGGAAAAGCAACATGCTAAGAAATGACCCAAAGTCTCGTCTGAAACACAGTCCCTTTGTGGATAAAACAGGAGACATTAGAGAGAGGAGTATATGGATGAGCACATAGAAAGTCTCAGGCAAAACAGAAGTGACACTTTGCTTACTTGGTAAAGTCCTGTTTTAAAAACAACAACACCACAAGTTCCATTTTTCAGGAGCCTCATATAACAGAACAGGCAACAGGTTAGCAAGTTTGTAAGTTTTCAAGTGGCCCTGATATCAAAGAAGACAATTGAACCAAGAGGAATGGAGAGTGAGCCTTTCAATGTGCCTCTTAGAAGACCATAGTTGAAGGGTGGGGATTTGGCACAGCAGGTAAGCTGCTGCATGGAACACCTGTATCCCGTACCAGTGCCCACTTTCAAGTTCAGGCTCTGCTGCAGGATTCAGGAAGCACCCCGAGAGGCAGCAGGTGATGGCTCATTTACTTGGACCCTTATGACCTATGTATGTGGGAGACCTGGATTGAGTTCCTGGCTTCTCACTTTGGCCTGACACAACCTCAGCAGTTATGGGCATTTGGTGAATGAATCAGCCAAAGAGAGATCTCTCTCTCTACCTTTCAAGTTCATAAAAATAAATATCTGTTTTTTTATAAAAAGACTACAGAGTCTAATTTTGGTCACACAATTCATTTTATCTCCCAAATCTCCAAAATGAGGCCAACTTATTTACCTTTCTGCAAATCCACTTTTACTACTTTCTTCTAAAATCCCTTTCTCCAGGAAAGCTGCTGTAATGGAGACCAGAAAATTGATGCTAATTTTACTCTGTATCTTCCCTAAGTCCTTAAGTACTTCATTTTCTCCTATGTTGAAGCTGAACCTACTAGTTCTAAATCAGATGCAAGCTGTATAAGCCTTTGCTTCTACTCTGGAATAAAAGTACAGAGTAATGTCTCTTCAGATGTTTACTTTTATACTTAAATACAGGTAGGACTTCTACTAAAATGACACCCCCCTCTCTTTCATTCTTGATCATGCTGTGGCCATTCCTGCCCTGGACTGTTTCACAGCTGCTTCTCTCCCTCTGGAATGTTCATCGTCACCTTCTCTGTGCTTCTGAGGTCAAGAGATTTTTAAAGGCTCAGTTCTTACCTCCTTCGCTATGATTTTTGAAGACCTCTTTTTTCTTTCTATATTTATTGTTTCAAATATGCCTTCAAAACTTAGCCAGCATGTCATCCTTTGTTAAACACTTTTGATAGCTATGACACATTTTCAAGTTCAAAAGGCCTTTTGTTATAATATATTGTAATAAATATATTACCAATATATTGCCATATTGGTAATAAACTCTGTATGTGCAGGGGGGGCCCTCTAGTTCATAAGCAATCTTGTAACTTATATCCAACTACTTCTCTGAGTTATATAAGGATAGGTAGAACACTCTCCAATATACAAATAAAGAAAAAAAAAGAAAGTGATGTGCCCACCTAGGCAAAATATTTAGGACTAAACCCATGTTCTTTAACGCCTTTTGCTGTTTTAATTCTTAGTAACCATTTAAGATGCTTATATTTAACATAAAAGTAACAACTCTGCATATTTTAAGGTTCTCCATATATTTTAATACACTGGTGGCATCTGACCACATTCACAAAGAAAGGAATCTCATTAGGTAAACTTTGGTGAGGAGATGTTTTATGAAAAGTTTCTGAGGGCTGGTGTTGTGGCACAGTGGGCTAAGCTACCATTTGTGACACTGGCATCCCATTTGAGACCTGGCTGCTCTCACTTTCGATCTAGCTCTTTGCTATGAACCTGGTAGGTCAGTAGTGGATGGTCCCAGTGCTTGCGCACCTGCCACCCATGTGGGAAACCTAGATGGAGTTACTGGCTCCTAGCTTCAGAATGGCCATTGTGGCCATTTGGGGAGTGAAACAGTAGACAGAGGATGTCTCTCTCTCTGTGTCTCTCTAACTCTGCTTTCAAATAAATTAATCTTCAAAAGGAATAGAAAACTATATATATAAACTTATATAAAAGAAAAAATATAAACCCATAGAGAAAACTATATATATATATATATATATATAAAAGAAAACTATACACACACACACACAAACCTATATAAACCTAACTATATATATATATAATCCCTGCAGTTTCTCAACTGAGAAACACATCCTGCTGGGAATTAGGTTATAAGAGTATCAGGGCTTTTCCTAATACCCAACTGCTTAACAAAACCTAGACATTGCACCTGGGGTTTTTCCATGCTTCCTGATGAAGGGAAACTGAAGATTCAGACAAGGCCCAACAACAGACTTCAGTGGCCCTGATGTAAATTATCTGACTAAATGTTGATCTCGGCCAAGGGCAAAACCCAAGAAGGACTTCACAGGAGCAGTCTGCTAGTCTTCCCAGTGCCCTGCCAGCAAAAGCACTTCAGCAAATTCTCTTAAGAGAGCCTTACATAAAATCCATCCCCATGCTACCCCCTTCTCCTCCAAAGCTGGTCTCAAGTTTAAAGGAAACTTAGGATTTTAAGCTGTCAGACAGCTCAATATTTCAAAGAACTGGACTGACTATAGTAAGTACTAAAGCTAAACCACAAGATTTCAGGCAAAAAAGTATTCATTCCTAATCCCCTGAATATATTTTCAAACTGGCATTTTCAGCCACATCCAGTGGATCATTTGGGGTAGAATAGCTACCCACAAGTTGTAATCCTTCACCTTCAATTCTCAGCTATTACCTACAACCAAGAGACATTACAAAGGCCAGGTGCCAGCTTAAACATTTAAAGACCTAAGAAAAATTGATCTGCTTGCATTGATTTGTCCAAGCGTTCATGGAGGTTATTATAAGAAGCTTTTGCTATAACTGAACAAGTGTGATTTCTTACTATCAGCCTGTAGATACTTCAAGACCTTGTTTATTTAAAAATTACTATAATCCATCCTCTAATTTGAGAATCTTATTCCCATTATGATATGAGTAGTATATAGTTTAGCCATCAGAATTAGAACAAAACTGACAAAATGAAAGTAAGCTAATATATTACATAAATGCAATTAACTCAACAGCAACATCTTTTATTAAATATAAGTAGCTAGTGTTTCATTAGATTTCACTGTCAACAATATATCTTCCCAACTTTGAAATCACGATCGCATTACATTGTTAACTGTAATTAATGGCTAAGTAGGGGAAAATAATGATTTGCTTTGTTATCTAGGCTAATGAACATGGATTAGAGTCCTAAGCCCAGAACTGTGTGAAGGTGGAGTGATCCTGGGCACATCAGTCAAGTATTGTGAGCTGATCTATGTCTTTCTGCTTGAGTATGGAGAGTCCCAAAAGATGCCAGATGCCCACCAGGTGTCATTAACCCATTAACAAAATGTACAGAAGGATAAATTACATGAAGATACCTATGTCTGGAATTTGTGTGGAATGATGTGAATTATGCATTGCAATGCTAAAAAGTGTCCAAAAGTCATCTCCTCCTGGTTTGGGTTCTTTAAGCTAGCATATATCCTATTTCAGGCAGCTGAGTTTTCCTGTAGAAATGTAAATGAACTCTATAACTGTTTTTAAGATGTCAGTAAGTTCAAAAACACCTTTATTTTTAGCTAAAATTTTTTGTATACCAATAGGCTTCATTACCCTGAAACCAGCCCAAGTATATAATCTTATGAAAATATTTTTCCTTGGGGCCTGTGCTGTGGCATAGCAGGTAAAGCCACCACCTGTAGTGCCAGCATCCAATATGGGCGCCGGTTCAAGTCCTGGCTGCTCCACTTCCAATCCAGCTCCTGGCTGTGGCCTGGGTAAACAGTGGAAGATGGCACTTGTAACCAGGTGGGAGACTCAGAAGAAGCTCCAGGCACCTGGCTTCTGATCTGTGCAGCTCTGGCTGTTTCAGCCACTGGGGCAGTGAACCAGCAGAAGGAAAACCTCTCTCTCTGCTTCTGCCACTCTCTAACTCTGCCTTTCATATATAAATAATTCTTTAAAAAATATTTTCCTTTTTCAAATTCACATTGTGCCTTATTTTATTCAGCTTTTAAAGATTTATTTAGTTAGTTATTGGAAAGTCAGTTACAGAGAGAAAGGAAAGGACAGAGAGCTCTTCCATCTACTGGATCACTCCCCATATAGCATAAACAGCTGTGGCTGGGGCGGGCCAGGCCACAGTCAGGGGCCAGAAGCTTCTCCAGGTCTCCTGCATAAGTGGCAGGAGCCCAAATATTTGGGCCATCTTCTGCTGCTTTTCCCAGGCCATGAGCAGGGAGCAGGATCGTAAGTGAAGCGGCCAGGACTTGAACCAACACCCATATGGTATGCCAGTGTCGCAAGCAGCAGCTGTACTGCTATACTGACTGCAATACTGGCCACTTATTCATTAAGGGTTTTTTTTTTTTTTTAACTTTTATTTAATGAATATACGTTTCCAAAGTACGAATAGTGGATTACTATGGCTTCCCCCCCATACCGTCCCTCCCACCCACAACCCTCCCCTTTCCCACTCCCTCTCCCCTTCCATTCACATCAAGATTCATTTTCGATTATCTTAATATACAGAAGATCAGCTTAGTATACATTAAGTAAGGATTTCAACAGTTTGCTCCCACACAGAAACATAAAGTGAAAAATAATAGATGATTTTTTTTAATGATGATGAAATCAGATCAGACCTATTGTCATGTTTAATCCCAGTGAGAGTCAAGTTGGGAGTTGATAGTTTCTTTTCTTTTCTTTTCTTTTTTTTTTTTTTTTACAGAGGATCAGTTTAGTATGCATTAAGTAAAGATTTCAATCGTTTGCACCCCCATAGAAACACAAAGTGAAATATATTATTTGAGTACTCGTTATAGCATTAAATCTCAATGCACAGCACATTAAGGACAGAGATCCTACATGAGGAGTAAGTGCACAGTGACTCCTGTTGTTGACTTTACCAATTGACACTCCTGTCTATGGCATCAGTAATCTCCCTATGCTCCAGTCATGAGTTTCCAAGGCTATGGAAGCCCCTTGAGTTCTCCGACTCTTATCTTGTTTAGACAAGGTCATAGTCAAAGTGGAGGTTCTCTCCTCCCTTCAGAGAAAGGTACCTCCTTCTTTGAAGACCTGTTCTTTCCACTGAGATCTCACTCACAGAGATCTTTTGCCAGAGTGTCTTGGCTTTCCATGCCTGAAATACTCTCATGGGCTTTTCAGCCAGATCTGAATGCCTTTAGGGCTGATTCTGAGGCCAGAGTGCTATTTAGGGCATCTGCCATTCTATGAGTCTGCTGAGTATCTCACTTCCCATGTTGGATCACTCTCCCCTTTATTTATTCTATCGGTTAGTGTTAGCAGGTACTAGACTTGCTTATGTGCTCCCTTTGACTCTTAGTCCTTTCATTATGATCAATTGCGAACTGAAATTGATCACTTGGACTAGTGAGATGGCATTGGTACATGCCACCTTGATGGGATTAAATTGGAGTACCCTGGTATGTTTCTAACTCTACCATTTGGGGCAAGTCAGCTTGAGCATGTCCCAAATTATATATCTCTTCCCTCTCTTATTCCTACTCTTATGTTTAACAGGGATCACATTTCAGTTAAATTTCAACACTTAAGAATAACTGTGTATTAATTACAGAATTAAACCAGTCATATTAAGTAGAACAGACAAAAAAAACTACTAAGAGGGATAATGTATTAAGTTGTTCATTAACAGTCAGGGCTATGCTGATCAAGTCACCGTTTCCCATAGTGTCCCTTTCACTTCAACAGGTTTCCTTTTTGGTGTGTTTTTTTTTTTTTTTTTTTTTTTTGACAGGCAGAGTGGACAGTGAGAGAGAGAGACAGAGAGAAAGGTCTTCCTTTGCCGTTGGTTCACCCTCCAATGGCCACCACGGCTGGCGCGCTGCAACCAGCGCACTGCGCTGATCCAAAGCCAGGAGCCAGGTACTTAACCTGGTCTCCCATGGGGTGCAGGGCCCAAGCACTTGGGCCATCCTCCACTGCACTCCCGGGCCACAGCAGAGAGCTGGCCTGGAAGAGGGGCAACCGGGACAGAATCTGGCGCCCCGACCGGGATTAGAACCCGGGGTGCCAGCGCCGCAAGGCGGAGGATTAGCCTAGTGAGCCGCGGCACCGGCCACTCATTAAGTTTTAAAAGAATTCAGGTTAATAAGAAATAACAATTACAAACAAAAGTATATAGTTGGATAGATAAAATACTCTTAAGAAATGAAAACTGTATCATACTTCTAACCATATATAGCTAATTGTCCATAAAAGTTAAAAACAAGCAAAGCAAGCAATTGTGCAAAATTTCTCTGGAATAACATAATCAGAGGTTATATAGCCATTATCTTCAAACTAAGAGAAAGAGTTTTAAATGTTCAATACTCATAGAAGTGATCATTAGTAAAAATCAAGTGTTAAAAATACTTGCTTTCCAAATCAACATCAAATATAAAAAGTCACAAATGATAATCAATGAAGAAGTGGAAAGGAAATGGCAAGAAAGCAAAAGCCTAAAACTAAGCATATTGATTCTGACAATAATATAGATTAAGTTTCCTTTAAAAAAAGAGAGAGAGAGAGAGAGAGAGAGAGAGCAAGCAAGAGCATGTAGTCTGTGTTGGGGGAAGACAGGGAGAGAACACCAATTATTTGTTAGTTATAATGAACTTCAAAAATCTAATAAAAACAAAAGGAAAAGACAAAATGATGAAGTCATATGTCAAAAACAGTCATTCAATACTGACGAAAGTATTTTTTAAGATGTCAGTAAATTCAAAAACACCTTTATTTTTAGCTATTTAGCTTTATTTTCATCTTTTTGGTAACAGTCATTCTAACTGGAGTGTGATGATAATCTATCTCATTGCTTTTCTGATTTGTATTTCTCTGATGGCTAGTGACATTGGGCATTGTTTGCTTACATATGTTGGTCATTTGTATTTCTTCTTCTGAGAATTGTTTATTCAGGTGCTTTTCCCAAATATTTTCTATTAAACGTTAAAGAAAAGCTTAACGTTATAAGCCTTTACATTAAAGTGATAAATATTTTAAATAATAAAGGAAATAATCAGAAGGTGGGAAACTTTAGCATCCTACCAATGAGGAAGCAAGAAAATAAAAGGAAAAGACATAGAAATTTAAAAGACTCAATGTAAATTAGCATATAATAAATTTGGTAACTTGATGACAACTAGTTTCTGGAAATCTATGGGACATTATTGAAAACATATTAGGTCACAAAAATTATGACAATGAATTTAAAAATTACAAATTACATTAGTAGTCTATGATATCATTACATTCTTAGAATTTCATCTATAAACTATTGAATCTGTTCTCTTTACATAAATATCATCACCATGAAAAAACTAATAGTAAAATTCAAACTAAATAGGCATATTACATAGAGATTTCTAAAAATAGTTTTTAAAAGAAAAGACATTTGAAACTTCTCTCCACAATTATAACTTAGTCAAAGAGGAAAATCACACATAGACCTTATTTAAAGTTTAAAAAAGAAAGTCATTTATAAATAAATCTAAAAATTTACAAGTTGCTGTAAAAATCTTTGCAAGATACTAATGAATGGACTTAGTATACTTTCTTTTTTAATTTTTTGATTAACTTGTAATACTTGTACATCTTTAAGAGTATCACGCACCATTTCATCACTGGTATGCAGCATAAACTGTTCAAATCAGATAATCAGCATTTGCATTTCCTTTCCTTTCTTTATGTTTGGAACACACTGGCTCCTCTTTTTCAGCTCTGTATATACAGCATACAACGCACTAACATGACCTACACTTGCTCCACTCTGCTTTAGAATGCTAGAACCTATTACTTCTATCTAACAGTGTTCTGGTATTAGTTATCCAACCTCTCTCTATCCACACCTCATCATTCCCAGCCCCTTAAAACCACCATTTTAAGTCTAGAGTAACTTCTTGAACTTTCATATATGAGTAAGAACGTGAAATATCTGTTTTTCTGTGTCTTGATTATTTTACTTAACATAATGAACTCCAGTTACAACTATTTTGCTGCAAATTAAGAACTTCAGTCATACTTTTCCTGGCTGAAAAATATTCCACTGTGTGTGTATGCATGTGTGTGTGTGTGGGTGGGTGGGTGGGTGTGTATAATATTTTGTTTACCCATATATCCATCCATGTTTACCTAAGCTGATTCTCTATTTTAGCTATGTGTATAGTGCTACAATGAACATTTGAGTGCATGTATCTCTTTGAGATTCTGACAGCACATCCTTCAGATATATAGATATCTATAAATCTCTCTCTCTCTCTCTCTCTCTCTCTCTCTCTCTCTCTCTCTCTCTGTCTCTCTCTCTCTATCTCCTCAAGTGGGATGGCTGGATCATATGGTGGATCTATATTTAGCTTTCTAAAAATTTTTTATTTTCATTTTTATTTTAAAGGCAGATAGACAGACACAGACAGATCTTCCATCTTCTGGTTCATCCCTCAAATGCCCAGAACAGGGCTGGACCAGGTCAAAGAGAGGAGTGTGGAACTTAATCATAGTTTCTCAAATGGGTGGCAGAGATCCAGGCACTTTTGCATTAACATGATGTTGCATTAGAAGTAGAGGAGCCTGGATTTGAACCAGAACTCCAATATGGGAATATAGGATGTGGGCGACCCAAGCAATGTCTTAACCACTGAGACTAAAGACAGAACCTATTTTTAAGTTTTTCAAAGAATGCCCCCAAACTGACCTCCATAATGGCTGTACTAATTTGCATTTCCACCAGCCCTGTATAATGGTTCCTTTTCTGAGCATCTTTGCTAGCGTTTGTAATTTTTCATCTTTTTGGTAACAGTCATTCTAACTGGAGTGTGATGATAATCTCATCGCTTTTCTGATTTGTATTTCTCTGATGACTAGTGACATTGGGCACTGTTTGCTTACATACGTTGGTCATTTGTATTTCTTCTTCTGAGAATTGTTTATTCAGGTGCTTTTCCCAAATATTTTCTATTAAATGTTAAAGAAAAGAATAGCTAAATTATAGAGATTAAAAAGAACAAAAGAGATATAAGACAAAAAAACTACAGGGAAAATTAGAGGAAAGAAATTCTAAAACTAAAAACATAACAAATTAGAAATTAAAATACTGTAAAAATAATAAACTA
Source organism: Oryctolagus cuniculus (assembly GCF_964237555.1). NCBI lineage: Eukaryota > Metazoa > Chordata > Mammalia > Lagomorpha > Leporidae > Oryctolagus > Oryctolagus cuniculus. Next base: position 47,372,902 of record NC_091450.1, read on the forward strand.
GAGAAAAATTTGGAGAGAACCCATAAAAATAAAAAATGACACCTCTTAGAAATCTCCAGCATCCTATATGGGTGCTGGTACATGTCCCTGCTCTTCCACTTCCCATCCAGCTCCCTGCTAATACGCCTGGGAAAAGCAGCACTAGATGGCTTAAGTGTTTTGGTCCCTGCTACTCAGGTGGGAGACCTGGAAGAAGCTGCTGGCTTCCTCTTGGCTTAGCCATGCCCTTCGTAGCATCTGGGGAGTGAACCAGTAGATGGACGATCTCCCCCTGCCACCCTGTAGTTCTTTCAAGGTGAATAGACAGAAGCTTTAAAAAATGAAAAGTTAATCTGTGTCAAACTCCAATAATAACAAAACTCAGGAAGAAACAATGGAATGATCTCCACAATTAAAAGAGTAGAAAAATATGATGAAATATAATAACTGAATTTAATAATATATTAAGAGGACACTCAAATGGAATGAGGGAAAATTTTGAGGTGGTAGTAATATTCTACAGTTGAAGTATGGTGAAGGCTGCACAACTTAATTTACTAAAACTTAGTGATTTGCATCCTTACCATGAGTGGTACGTTACTGATTTTCCATCAGTTTAATTTCTTATTCCACCAAGAGTCAGGTACCTTTTAAGAACAGGGACTTACAGAAGAACTCCCTTTCATATTTATTTATTTGAAAGGCAAAGAGAGACAAAGACAGAGGGAAGAGAAGACAGAGCCAGAGCCAGAGCCAGAGAGACAGAGCTCTCTTCCACTGGTTCACTCCTCAAATGCTTGCAATAGCTGGTGCAGGGCAGGCCAAAGCAAGAGCCAGGAATTCAATCCATATCTCTCCCCTGTGGGTGACATGTACCCAAGTTCTTGAACCATTACTTGTTGACACCCAGGGTGCAAAACAGTAGGAAGCGGGAATGACAATAAGAGCTGTGCCTCAAACCAAGATGTTCAGATTATGGGATGCGGGCATCCCATGCAGTGGCTAAACCACTATGTCAAATACACCTGTGCTAACATGAGAAAATTTAATCATGGTAGAAAAAGGACACAAGTATTTTGGGGGCCATCTTGGAATTCTGCCTACCATAGGAGGTTTAAGAAGATAAGAAAAAGGAGAAATTGCCCTTGAACCCATGTATCATAAGATCACTCCAATGGAGAGAAGTTTCACAGATGCAAAATAAGAGGCAGGAATCTTGGATATGCTTGAACTTCAGAAAGTCATTTATCTGCATTAGCAATGTTCCCAAATAAACATTTAAGGTATAATTGCACAGATAATGACTTGAAGGTTGTGCTATTAGCTTGGAAAATGAAAATTATTGAAGTGCTTCCACTTGCCAAACACACACATTATTCAACATTTAAAGAGGATTAGTGGGCTTCGTTTCAGTAGAAAAAAATGCTTTTAGTTAATAAAATAAAGAGAGGAAAATAAGACAAGATCAATCTAAGTGCATAGTCTCAAACATAAACAAGAAGCAATTAAGACAATCAGAAGCAATCTGGCTGTCTTTGATATCTTCACAATAGACACACTCAACCCAGACAGCAGAACTTAATAATGTTCTACTGCTTATCAAGAGAATGATAACTCTCTCTGATTTGACCAAGAGGCTATAACAATACTATTTCTTCATAACTTAATAATACAAAGGCAAGAGAATGGAAGTGTAAAAAGCAGTGTTTGATACATAACTCACATCTATCTACAACTTGGGTACTATTTCTAGGTTGGATTACGTTGACAAAAGGCATGATAACATACCCGACTTTATTTATTTATACATACCAGAAAGGATGTCTAAACTACGGTGGAGAAAAAGATGTACAAGTATAGTATTAAAGAGAAAAGCTGAAATGAACAGAAGGTGTTGGGCATTCCTTGGGTATTACTGTGGTCTAAAAGGTGAATCTGTTGTCAAATAGACTAAAAAACTCACAAACAATATGCATATGCGATGTTAGAATAATTTGACGAAGGAATGTTTGCTTTAGTGTAGTTTCTAGCATTCTGAAAATGAGACTTTGATTATTAAAACGAAATTCTGATAATGTGGTTTATATGAATGAATACATAATAATAGACAAAATCTTACTTTTTTATGTTTTTTTAACATAAGAAAACATGTTAAATATGTAAATGACAGGGCATTCTTTAAAATAACTATCATCCTCAAACATAAAACCCCAAGTGCTTTTTGTTTACACTTTCTAACATGAAAAAAATGGTCAAGCCGAAGTCTGAATGTGAAAGCTGAATCTGGAGGATATTTTCAACCAAGGACAGGTCAAAGGGGACTGGGAGCCAAATGGAAAGGTACTCCCAGACCAAAGGTGGGTTAATTGTGTATCAACAGCATCATAACTCAATGGGTTGCAAGCCACAAATATAAAATGATTTAAAAAAAGGAAAATACAGCAAACAAATCTCATTAGTAATACTGAGAGAACAAAAAAAAGCAAACAATCAAGTTATCAATGGCTTTTAACATCTGTAAATATCGGAGACCGGCACTGTGGCATAATGGGTAAAGCCGCTACCTGCAGTGCCGGCATCCCATATGGGCACCGATTCGAGTCCCAGATGCTCCACTTTGGATCCAGCTCTCTGCTAATGGCCTGGGAAAGCAGTGGAAGATGGCCCAAGTCCTTAGGCCTCTGCACCAGCGTGGGAGACCCAGAAGAAACTCCTGGCTCCTGGCTTCAGATCAGTGCAGCTCCAGACATTGTGGCCATCTGGAGAGTGAACCAGCAGATGGAAGACCTCTCTCTCTCTCTCTCTCTCTCTCTCTCTGCCTCTCCTTCTCTCTGTGTAACTCTGACTTTCAAATAAATAAATAAATCTTTAAAACAAAATCTGTGAATATCATAAATTATCCAGATAAAATATGTATAGACATGCAAATATAACATTTTTAACCTTCACCCCTAAAAATTCAACCTGAATGTGTTCAAACTGAATATATTAATAGTATACATGAAATACAAAAGATAGGAGTGCATGCTACCACATCTCAAGGGCTACAACTAGCAAAATCTACAAATCGCTTGATTTTCCAAGCTATAAACCACAAGGTAAATACAGCCAAGGAAAAGAAATGAGGTAACAGAAATCTAAGATGTCTCAACCAATTATCATGTACACATCTTATCCGAAACCCAATTTGGCCAAAGTAAAAGGATTTCTGACACAGACTCAAAAATATGTACATTGACTAGGTATTGATATTAAGGATTTGTCTATGGCCATAGCACCCTGAACACGCCCAATCTCTTCTGATATTAAGGAATTATTATTTAGATTCTGGTAATGTTATGGTAAAGAAAAAATCAGAGTACCTCCGAGATCCATGCTGAAATATTCTTGGATGCAATGGTTTGATAGTTGGGTTTTATTTTCAAAATAATCCCAGGGATAGGAAGAGTAGGAGGGAAACTGGTAAAACAGGATTAGTCCTGTCAGCTGCTGACATTTTAGGATGTGGGCTAATTTATAGTATTATCTTTACTTTCATATTTTTAAATTGTCCTAATAATGAGTTTTTAAAACTTGACTTCTAGAAACGGTTTTGTTCTTCTCTGATTCACATACTTATTTGGCTATCCATTTTAATTGAGAAATTACAAGAATCTAGTAATTGTTATTATATAAAACACTTTTGGGGGCCGGCACCATGGCTCACTTGGTTAATACCCCACCTGTGGCACTGGCATCCCATATGGGCATCGGGTTCTAGTCCCGGTTCCTCTTCCAGTCCAGCTCTCTGCTGTGGCCCGGGAAGGCAGTGGAGGATGGCCCAAGTGCTTGGGCCCCTGCACCTGCTTGGGAGACAAGGAAAAAGTACCTGGCTCCTGGCTTTGTATCAGTACAGCGCCAGCTGTAGTGGCCATTTGGGGGGTGAACCAACGGAAGGAAGACCTTTCTCTCCATCTCTCTCACTATCTATAACTCTACCTGTCAAATAAATAAATAAATAAAAATAAATAAAAAAAAAACCACTTTTGGTGCAAGGTCACTTTTGATTCCATTTCATTTCAAATCCAGTGAGAAATAAATGTGTCATCAAGGCTAAGGCCCTTCCTTGCCCAGTGTTGCCTTAGTAAACTACATGTACCTAAAAGAATCATCAGCTAGTGACCATTGCATGGAAGTGTGGGCAGATTTCCCATACTTCAGTGTGGGCAGATTTCAATTGAGGCAGCAAGCACTAGCACTGACTCGTTTGAGAATCCACATACAAGGTGGGCTGGGTCACACAACTGTTGGTTCTAGAATATTTAAGATCCTTGTCATGTACCCAAATTGTGTCCACATTCATACACTGAAGCCCCAAGTGTTGTTCTTTAGAATTTGATTGTATTTGGGGGTAGAGTCTTTAAAAACATAAGTAGTGAAAATGAAGGCCTTTAGGGTACTTCTATTTGAGTCAGGCCCATGTTATCCAGAAACATAGAGGCCCTGCCAGATGTTGGCACCATGCTCTAAGGACTTAGCAGTGTCCATAAGCTAAATAAACTTGTATGGTTTATACAGTACTCTGTCTGTGGCATTCTGTTACGACAGCAGGAAATGGACTGAGACAACCGGGTCATGATCCAATCTGACTGGTTTCTTTATTAAAGAAATTAAGGCCCCAGGAAAGATAGCACAGAAGCATGTATGTAGTGAAAAGGCCATGTGAGCGCACAGCAAGAGGGGAGCAATCTACAAGCCAAGTAGAGAGGTCCTAGGAGAAAATAAATGGCTCAATGGCTTGGTCTTAGAGTTCCAGCCTCCAAATCTATGAGAAAATAAATCTATGCCTTTTAGAAGCCTTATTTATTTCATTCCCTATCCATGAAATTCTGAAAATATTTTATTCAGGGACCCCAATTCTTCTCCTTCCATTGTCTGTTTAACCCAGTCCAGTGAGGCTTTTCTCTCTACATGTCATAAAACTGTTGCTGTTCAGCTGAACCCACAGGCTGTCCAAAGCATTCCCGGTGCTTGGAGTTAGAGGTCCAAACCCTCTCTGCCTAAATAAAGTTAAGCCAAGACAACAGTACTAAATAAATACATCCTGTCTTCATACCTTGCATAAATGAGTATTTATTATGCTAAAGGCCAGATTTTCACTTAGAATCTATATTCCTTGAACTTTCCTGATGGAATGTGGCAGGATGTGGAGAAGAGGTGGCCACTGCCCTGGTGCCCTATGCTTCCCACTGGTAGCTCTGCCTCACACCTCCAGATGTCCCATGCACACATATGCTTACACCCCAGCCTGACTTGCAGGATTCACACTTACCCAACTCCCAAAAGCAGGGCCCCTTACTCAGGTCTAGGCAAATGCCGAAGGATGGGCCTAGAGAATGTGCCATGGATTAGGCTGAAGATATTTTAGCTGGAAATTCTAGGGTCCCAGATAAAGGAGAAACAGCTGACTCCAAGTGGGCACATATTTGGCCCTTTGAACTCCTCCCTCTGGGAGGGGATCTGACTTAAGGTTCACAGCAGGATACAAGGAAAACATTCCTCTTGCCTGGTTTTAAAGGTAGTACTAGTCCAAGTAGTCACTTTCAGTCCTCATCCTATTGATTGAACAATAGCACCTGACACAATTAATCACTCCCTTATCCTCAAACCATTCTGCTTCACTTCTGCTTTTCCTCCAACCTCCTTGGTCATTCCTAGTAGCCTTATGCTGGGATCTCCACCTGTCTCAAACTCTTAAAGCTGAAATGACGCAGGACTGAGTCTGTAAACCTCTTCTTTTCTCTGTAAACACCCAGTGTTCTTGATGATCTCATCAAGTCTCATAGTTTTAAATACTACTTATGACCTGAAATGCTGTCATCCTATATGGGTGAGGGTTCAAGACCCAGCTGCTCCACTTCCCATCCAGCTCTCTGCTATGGCCTGGGAAAGCAGTAGAAGATGGCCCAAGTCCTTGTCCCCTTTACCCATGTGGGAGACCTGGAAGAAGCTCCTGGCTCCTGGCTTCAGATCAGCGCAGCATCAGCCGTTGTGGCCAATTGGGGAGTGAACCATCAGATGGAAGACCTCTCTCTCTCTGCCTCTCCTCTCTCTGTAACTCTGACTTTCAAATAAATAAATCTTAAAAAAAAAATTACAAACCTAGCTTTTTAAAAATTTTTTTAAAAAATAAATACTACCTATGAGCAAATAATGTCTAATTTATATCTTAATGTCTTCCTATAATTCTAATCTCAAATCCAGTTGCACCTCTGAATTCCACTTTAGATTTCTAATAGAAATGTCAAACTTGAAATGCTCAACATTAAATTCTCAAGGTTTCCAATAGCCACCAATGACAACTTCACCATTCCAACTGTTCAGCCCAAAACAATTACAATCACAGCCTTGTTAGCTACCATTCTGCTCAATGTCACCATCGTCTTTTGCCTACATTATCACAGTACCTTCATATCTCATCTCCCCGCTGTGCCCCTGACCTCCTGTTAGTGCATCTCTCCCAGGAGTCTGACTGCTCCTGTAATGATGTGAGTCAGTTCACATTCTTACTCTCCTCAAAATCCTACACAGTCTCCCCATCACCCACCTTCACAGTAAAGATCAAGGTCATTACAACCACCTACAAGGCAGTCCTAACTCTACCTGGCTCCTCCCATTAACATCTCTGATCTCATTTTCAACTATTCTCTGCTTTGCTCACTCCATAACAGCTTTACTGCTTCCTCCTACCCCTGAATAAAACAAGCCAAGTATGTTCTCATCTGGGGCTTTTTCAGACGCTGTCTGAAATGTTCAATCCAGAAGGTTAACTACCTCCCTTTTTTAGATATTTACTTAAAATGTAATTTTGTCAGTGAGGACTTCCCTGGAACATCCTATTTGCAACTGCAAACCTGCCTACACTTAGCACTTTCTAATGTAGAACATGTTTTACTTATTTTGTTTGTCTTTTTTCTCCTCTAAACTCACCCTACCACTCTGCAACCACATTATAAACTGAATGAGAACAGGAATTTTTATATTCTGTTCCCTACTATAAAGCCCAGAATAGTATCTAGAATTTATTTAGCAAATAAATATTTGTGTAATTAATCATATGTATACAATTTTAAGGTCTTTTTAATATAAAATTTTTATATTTTAATATTTACTTATATTTAAATTTTTATTTATTTATTTTTACATAAAAGGCAGAGAGAGAGAGAGAGAGATCGATCCCCTCTCATCCACTGGTTTGCTCCCCAAATGCTCGCAAAATCCGGGGCTGGGGCTGGTCAAAGCCAAGACCAGAGAACTCAATCCAGGTTCCCTACATGGGAACTTGAGCTATCACTACCTTCTCCCAGGGTGCACATTAGCTGGAGTGAGGAATGTAAGCCGGGCAATGCAATGTAGGATGTCCCTAAGACAGTCTCTATAATTCCCTACAGAATGGCTCTTGGAGCTACCATCAAAGAGTGTTAATGGGTATAAAAAAAAATCTATTCCAGCATAGACCAACAAAGAAAGCTCAATGACTGAGTAGCAACATGAAAAATGGCATGTGCACTGATTAACTTGGGAGGCTTAGTAATCAAACCAAAACAATCCTTAGAATCCTTATTCTTCAACATGTGCTATCACTAATTTTATTCTTGAAATAGTGATCATATGTAATTTTAGATACTTTAGATAGTCGTGTACAGGATTGTAAAGTGGAAGTAGCATATAATTACAGGGTAAGATATCTTCATTCTGGCATTTTAAAAGTACTTGTTCAGCAAAAGGTCAAAAATCACTACCAAGAGAACTTAATAGCTCTCCTAGTACACATACTTATTGAGGAGATTGCCACTTTTAAGTAATTTGGATAACACGAAGGATTTAAAAATCCTTACAAGTGTTGTTGTTTTTTTGTTTATCATTTTATTAAAAACTAATTCAGTAAAACCTTTCTCCAACATAGCCTAGGATGACAGAAATCTTTAAAAATGCAAACCATCAAACATTGATTTCTTAATAACAACATTTACTTTAAAAAAAGCATAAATATGGTCTTCTGGGAGTATTTTTTTTTTTTTTTGAAAGGCAGAGTGGGCAGTGAGAGAGAGAGAGAAAGGTCTTCCTTTTCTGTTGGTTCACCCCCCAATGCCTGCTGCGGCCAGCACACCACGCAGATCCTAAGCCAAGAGCCAGGTGCTTCTCCTGGTCTCCCATGGGGGTGCAGGGCCCAAGGACTTGTGCCATCCTCCACTGCACTCCTGGGCCACAGCAGAGAGCTGGACTGGAAGAGGAGCAACCAGGACAGAATCCGGTGCCCTGACCAGGACTAGAACCCTTAGTGCCAGCGCCGCAGGCAGAGGATTAGCCTATTGAGCCTCCTGGGAGTATTTTTAAACAAGATGGTGCTCTGTATGCAGATGGTACAAAAGGATAGATTTATATGACCTCCTATACCAGCACACTCTGTTTAGCAAGAAATGAAAACACTCACTGGAATTAACTCTGTAGTTTATAAAGGGCCATTGTAACATTATGCCAAGGAGGTTCTCACACTATACCTTGTCCTACATCACATATTTATTTATATTACCAGTCTGACCTCTGAGGAACCTGAATTAGACTCAGGATACATAACAAACTTCACTTCTATACAGCAAACCATTTTCATTTGGTTCCAGAAGATTTAAATTAATGGGTCTCCCCCATTTTTAATGTAGGCAAAACAGACACAGAGATCCAGTGTTGAATGTGGGACAGGTAAGGTAAAAGAAGCTTATCTGGAGAACCATAAATTTCCCAGCTACCATTAATTCTTGGTCTAAACACACAGGATTTCTCAAAGATGCAGAAAAGATTCAGAAATGTTAAATTTCCAATTCTTGGCATGATTTTAGCTAATTTGCATAAGTTTATAAAGAAGTTGACAAATTTTCCTAATCAAACTCAGAGATAAGATGACAAATACTAGGCCCCTTAGAAACATAAATGGAGATCCCATGCAGAGGTAAAATTAGTAAATTAGTTCTCTCCATTGTAGATCTACATGTCTGGCAATTAATGAGGTGCTATCAACTGAGATTTGCATTTGGAGGGTGTTTAGCTATCAACACAGGACAAAGAGTTTGTTCCTAGGTCTTGCAGATATGTTGCTACCATATACTCTCAGTGGCACTCAAAATATCTCACTGGCTACATGTAATCAAAAAGGCAAGCAGATGTGCCTACTTTATAAAACAAATATACAGTCTTCATATATTGTTTCTAAGCACTGAAAGACTGATAGGCGCAAGCATTCAACACATTGGTTAAGTCATTGCTTGGGACACCTTAATTCCATATTGGAGTGCTTGGATCAAGTCCCAGCTCTCCCATGTATGATTCAGCTACCTGCAAATGCATATCATGGGATGCCTCAGATGACAGTCTGCAAACTTGGGTCCCTGTCACTCATGCAGGAGATCTGGATTGAGTTCTGGGTGCCTGGCTTTGGCCGGCCCAAACCTGGGAGAACCAGAAGATGGAAGATCTGTGTCTCTTTCTCTTTCAAATAAAAAAACAGATTTAATTTTAAAATAAAAACACATACAGAAGGAAAGTAAAACCAAACTCTGAATTAAATTTCATTTCTCATTGTAAAGATGGGGAAACCAAAGATAAGAAAAACCAACTGTGCCAAGTCACAAGGCAGAAAACAGCAGGGTCAGGAAGAGAACCCACGCCAGCCAGTGCCGACTGCTTTCCAGGGTTTTGCAGGACTAGCAGAGTATTCCAGAAGAAACACATCCTTAGAACTAAAATCTTTAGCTTTCCTTCATTACTCTAAATGTCTAATTTTTTTTTCTTCATTCTGCATGTCAATGATCTGTATTGTGCAAGTCTTACACCTAATAAAGCAACTGCTAAACCACTCTGGGATCACTTTCATCACATCACAGAAAAAAGGCAACAACCCAAAAAGAGGACGTGGGTGTTTAGCTGAGTGATTAAGTGGCCCACGTGCCTCACTGGAGTACCTAGGTTAGAGTCCTGACGCCAGCTTGCTGCCAGTGCCACTCAGGGAGGCAGCAGTGATCGCTCGAGTGACTGGGTTCCTGCCTCCTGCACTGGGGATGGGAACTCGCCTGGCTCTGGCTCTGGCTCTCCTCCTCCTTTCCGTTTCTCTGCCTCTCAAATAAAATATTAAAAAAATTTAAAAACAGAAAAAAATGCACAAAATATATGCTGCAGGTAGGAAAAAACGCACACTCAAACTTTAGCAATTTGGGACACTAGTATGCTTTAAAATTAATTTTTACTTTCACATTCTAAATTCCCTATAGCCCAAATAGATCAAAGTTTTACAGATTATCTCTCTGAAAAAAAAAGACAAGAAACACAAATTAATAACTATTTAAGCATTCTGTTTCATCATGATAACAAACAGATGGTTTTAATATTCTAGAGGCTAATTCCTGAACAATTAAAAACACAGCAAGACATTAACATCTAATGAAACATTTTAACTACCAGTATATGCATCTGCCATTAATTCCCACACAGTAAGGTCTTGGATCTCCTCAATCTGTTCTTTATTAAGGAAAGTTTTTCCACTCTGAATTTAGTGAAGTAGAGAATTAACAACTGTTTTCAATCAGCAATCAGCAGGATATCTCGCCGATGTGTACTGAAACTACGTACACTATCAGACAAATTTATTCTTACCATGGCTTTGATGTATACACATTTGCAATTTCAGGACAATTCCAATTTGCTAATCAGGATCTTCCCCAAAAAACTTATGCCATGTTGCCCCTTGATGTATCAACAGAAACTGTCATGGAGAAGCTATGGAAAAAGGTGTATGAAATGAATAACTCAGCTAACTCTGGACTCAGATTGCCAGAAAGAAGCTAAGCTGTGTCTCCCATCACTGTGGCAAGTGTCACAGAAGGACAGTAAAACACAGCAGGACATCACATTCTCAGATCCCGGAGGTGAGCAGGGCCAACCAGTTACCATTATGTGGCAATCGTTTGTCTACAATAACGTTGTATGCATCGGTCTACTGCGACACAACTTTCCAATAGTTATACACAACTTCTCTAGTTTCATCATCACAAAAATATTCTAAAGCAAAGGAAATTAAATATGCCCTTTTACAGATAAAGAAATTAAAATTCAAACAAATGAATAACCCAACCAAGGCACTGAGGGACAGGGTGGTGAGCAGGGCCTGGAATATAGAACCCTGATGCCTGGCTGAACACTCTGCCCACCGCCCATACTGGAGGCAGTGCCTACCATTTGCTCCACGTTTCTCTTTTAACAACCTGTGAGTCAGACATAATTACGACCATTTTAGGATTAGCTAAGTGGATGCTCATGTTAACAGATAGGAAATGGTGGACTTGGGAATCACAAGCAGGCTTTTTCTTCTTTTTAAATTTCAGAGTCCATGATATTTTCAAAACATGCTACCCTCCAGAGTAGCATAAGTCATGAGTAATGCAGACATACTATAACCAATTGCCCTGTGTCTGTTCCTCTGGGTAGATAATAGTTCTAACATTTTCTCATTTTTATCACCAAATATGTGGGACAAGTAATTAGCAAATTAGATACAAATAATTATTTTGGCCTACCTGTAATGAAAGAAATTAAGTAAATACCAACACATCTCTTGATTTTTTTTTATAATCATGTCTCTCAATTTGAATGGCTAATAGATAATCTGACGGGGCTGATTCTGAATATACTAATTATATTAAGAGCTGAATTCTACAGGACTATCAAATTTCTTAGAAGAATAACTAATAATTGAAGAACTCTTTAGCACAGTTTTTGGGGTCAAATTAGACCCATGCAAACAATCGAGAATAAAATTTCACTTACTCTAGCCAAGGAAATAAGAAATTGGAGTTACACTAGTGATGAATTAAAAAACTATATAAGCAACTGAAGTTAATTTTACTTCTTACTCGAAATGTACACATGCCAAGCAATATTTTTTTAGTTTAAAACTTAACTCTGAGTATTGAAGGAAAACAAAGAGTGAAAAGGCATGTAGGCCAGCCCAGTTAGTCACAGAGGTCTGGTAAATTTCAGGGCTTTTGCATACAGTACATAAACAGACAGACATGTGCATGTGGGTATATAATCCAAGCAAACAGAGACCACAACGTGAGGGCTATCTGCATGAAAACGCCAGAGAACCGCTGCGAAGTAAGACTGTAAGAGGTATCTACTTTACACTTCTCTGCTGTTGTTCAATGAAAGCATCATGATATTGTTAAGCCAAATCAATACTGGGATATAAAAGCACAGATCTATTACAAAAACTACAAAGCAACTGTGAAGTTTTTCTTACTAATCAGGTCAAACATTTTTAAAATGTGGTATCTGTTCAATACTTACCCAAAAAGTATGGAGGAGACTTGGTAAAGGGATAATAATATAAGCATATAGTCACAGCAACGACTAGAGGTGACATGGGGAGAATATTCTGGTTGTGTTTTATTCCTACACACACATACACACACACACACACACACTTACACTTCCCTACAGACACATTAACAAGTCATTACAGATACATATTCTCTACCTTTTCAGGAAAAAGGCAGGGGGAAGGAGGCTGTACCTTTTTCTTTTCTTTTTTATTTTTTTGGCAGTTCTTATGAAAATTCATAAGCCAGATGGCATTCAATAAATGTAAAGAGCTAAAGAATTTGGTTTTATAGAAAAACATCAATTAGCATAGGAAAATTAGCAATTAAGCAATCATTACACAACATATATCAATATTACTAACGAGTGAGCATATACGCTAAAAGTAACATGAACTCTTTTAAACCCAAATACCTTCACAGCCTTGCTACTTCACTGTGAAGGGTTTATCAGTACTCATTACCCTGTCCTTGGGTTTCACGCCACATTATCATCCTGTTGTAACAAATGCCTCTGCATCTCCTCAGCAATTGACCTTTGGTCCAATGTCATTTACTATTTCTATTGCAAACGTTTTATATCTACCTACTTTTGCTGGGCATGCAATTCTGTTTTATGCTCTTGAACTGAAGAATGGTACGGCCAGGAGAGCTCTCCACTTGTACAGACTCTGTGATCAGGCCTATGGATTGACCCAATGAGAAGAAATCTGCTTAAGTTCTACCCTGAACGTTCTAGCATACAAATGCAATAGCAGGCCTACAGAGAAAATGTCCTAAAGCAGAGAGAGAATTTGAAAAAAGATGGTTGCAACCAAGCACGTCGGCTGACTCTGAGTGAAGATGTCCATATGTAAACATTAAGATGAAGCCAACAACAGGCCTATGAATTTGAACAAGAGGTACAATACTCACACCGTGCTACTGCAGAATGCTACCTCTGAAATAATGAACACAGTGACCAGGTGAAAAGCTACTGAACCTTTAACATTAGGGCATCTCTGGTTCACAGCTGATGAATGCTATACAAAATTTACAGACGTTTATCTGCTATTTTTATTGTTATTTCTCTAATCTCCAATTTTCCTTGAGGTTTTACTTGCCAACTACACTTTTCAATACATTACTCCATGGATTTACAGTTAAGTAACTGAATGGTAAAACTATAGAAACACAACTACCGAATTATGCTTTTTTACCATTTCCATTCCCAAAATTATAAATGTAACTTTCCTGTACAGTGACTGGAAATATGACCAAAGAAAATGTTTGCAGAATTTGGTCTTTCTAGAAAGACTTCAAAATTTAAATATATCGTGGAATAATCTTTATTTTTATTTAACATAAAACAGAGTCAGTAATAGAGATATATATTTTTTTCCTACCCTACAAATGCATAAGAAAAAAATTAAAACTTTTTCCTATTTTTTGGCACCTATGTTATCATTAGGGATGGCTGGAAGAAGACAGCTCATCCTGAATCACACCCAAGGGAAGAAGGAACAAGATCCCCTGAGTTACAGGAATTGAACCCAAATCACGACCCCTGCCAGCCATACTAATCATTCAGAAACCTATCACTCAAGAGTTACCTCCTGAAGAATTGTACAAGTAGAAAATAGACAAAAGTGAAGAATAATGTTAAGATTCAAGAATTTTAACTTGACATTTAGCTCAAAGGAGGATGCAAAAAATAAATAAATAAACGACCTTTTCCTACAAATTTTGGCCCCCACAAAAAAATGCTGATTCTACAGATTTTGGAGTGAAATATAAAATAACATGTACCAGATTCCCTTTCTTATCTCTGTCTTCTAATTTTGAGGCTAGATACATGAAAGAAAAGAAAGATGATTTTTTAAATAAAGGTTATAAGATTGTACCAAATGGCTAAAAGGCATCATGATGGTAGAAATTTCCAAGTACCAATGACCTATTAAACTAAAGAGATACACTTCTAGGGGTAAGTAAAACAAATAGCTAAAGCCTCTGCATTCATGAAACCAAGACAAAATAAAAAGACATGGTCAACGCACCAACTACTAGAGAATTACAAAGGTAAACTTCCTTGGCTTTTTTTTTACTTTGAGACAGAAAACCTAGTGAAACTCCAGGCTGTCAACCACCAGTACCCCACAGTTAGCCATGGCAACAGCTGTGTGGCTCTGTTGTAATAAACTGGAATAATTTAATAGCTTTTATTGTTCAGCAGTGGTGTCTGAGCATAGCCACTTTCCCCTCTTAGGACTCCAGGGCCCTGCAAGGGCAGCAATGAGAGAAGATCTCATTTACCTAAAAGCACTTATAAATTTTTAATTTGCTTTAACAAGTAAATTAACAAGTCCCTCATTCAGGCAAGTTTTATGGCTTCTTGCCACTTGGGGAAGGTTGTAAAAGTTTTATAGATAATCCAGAGCTACTGAGACTGCTCATAATAAATTGTCTGTTTCCTGTTATTTTATCAAACCACTGGGCTTCTAATGACTTAAAGTCACAGTTCCTTTATATTCATGCTTTTTATGAGCCCATATTTATAAACTCCAAAGAATACCTTAAATTATACTGGGCCCCTGCTAATTGTTACCCCCCCACACCAAGCATTTTTTTTTTAATGGAGCTTACCTTTAGCTTACACCACACTAATAAATGCTGCAACATGGTATGGAGAAAGCATGCGCAGTCTACACTTTACTTAAGGTGCGGCCTTCACACAGTTTCCATTAGCAATTACTTGAAGGCATCTGCAGCCTGATCTGTTCTGCACAGACTCACCAACAGCTCTACCACTTAGTGCTGTGCTTTTCTAGGCTCCTGCACTTTATCTGACAAGAGAGCAGCATGTTCACTGTATGTAGCGTACACAGTGAGAGCAGCTGAGCCTCAAATGTGTGGACCAGAGCTTGACCTTCAATTAACATTAAATTTAGCTCCTACTTACAGCGAGTCATTCAGACCTGAATACCCTTGAAGACAGGGTGGTAGAAAGGTAAAGGAGAAAAGGCAATGTCATTCAAATTTTTTATTCATTACTGACAATCTATTATCAGCCAAGAAGGGGGGGGGGTGACAATACATACATGACAATACATAGTATTTCTTATACTGACTGTAAGAAATACTACTTACTAATTGCAGATATACTCCTGGTTAAAAATGACAAAGTAAGGGGAATGAAATATGCTCTCCAATCTCTGAAAATGTGGAGATAGTGAAGGTGCTAAGTGGCTCAGCCAGTTGTTGGATGATCTTTAGATGAACACCTATGCATACATAAATTGACATACACCCAGAACAGAGAGCAAAAGGCACGTGCCTTTTGAGTTCCTCAATTTAGTCTTTCTAGGGGGACTCTTAGGAAAGAGACACCAGTCACCAAGGACAAACTGATCTATTTAAGGCCTTGAAAATGATTCAGAAGGCTAAGAAATCACATCACAGTTCATGCGGATACAACTTACGCTGATGGATGCACGCTCAGTTCTTGATTCATTCATAGTGATTTTTCCTCAGAAAATACAGCTTCACAGATTAGCACTATCCACTGTAATCTCACATGAAAATTCATCATTTTAATAATGTCTGTTCTTATTGGGCTACCTAATTATGATTCCTGTTTTTTTAAAGATTATTTATTTGAAAGTCAAGAGTTACAGAGAGAGAGGGAGGAAGAGAGGTCTTCCATCCACTGGTTCACTGCCCAGTTGGCTGCAACAACCAGTGCTGGGCCAGGACAAAGCCAGGAACTGGGAGCTTCTTCCAGGTCTCCCATGTGGGTGCAGGGGCCCAAGCACTTGCCAGGCTATTAGCAGGGAGCTGGACTGGAAGTGGAGCAGCTGGGACTTGACTGGTGCCTATAAGGGATGCCAGTGTTGCAGAGGGCAGTTTTACCTACTAAGCCACAACACTGGCCCCTATGATTCTTATTAAAGATGATTTTTATTTATTCTACATGAATCTAGAATCATCTTCCTTCTGATTTTTGGAGTATCAAAGAGAATGGAAATAGTTGGCCTGAATAAATGTTATAGCCTATATTAAATCAGGAGTAATAGTAAAAATGATGCAAACACACGTGAATATTAGTACTTTGCAATGTATTTTATCTTTGTAATCCCATTCAATCTTCAGAAGCTCATGAACTAGGACCGCTATTCTCATTTCTGCAGATGAGAAACTAGGGCTCAGAAAGGTCAAACTAGGCTCAGTTCACAGAGCTGGAGAGAAGCAAGCTAGGTCTTGAACCCAAAATAGGGAAGATAGTAGAGGGGGAGAAATTATAAGAGTATTTTGAGTGGATACATCCAGGTTTACATGTAAATGTACAAGACAATGCTATCTTGCTGTCTTTATAACTGTGCTAAATAATGCTGAAGTACAGCTCCTACATAAGTCAGGGACTTTGCTCAATTCCATAATTAAACATGGCCAGTCTTTTCCTTGTCAAAGGCAGACCAATGCAAGAGAAATGAGGCAAAGTGTTTTCTCATCAAAAGCCTATCTTAGAGTAAAGATCACCTAGAAAGTCTCGAAAATGTTTACGGAATACAAAGCCAACATAAAAACTGTAGTTGTGTAAGTGTGTGATTATTTGTGGGGTTTTTGTTTGTTGTCTGTCCCTCCAACGAGCTCTAAATACAGTACAGCGAGACTCTGTCCTTTTCTTCCCTGCTATTTTATCTCCAGTGCCTATTGTATCTGGCACGCAGCATTCAATAAATGTTTGTTAAATAAATGCATATATTCACAAATGACAGAATAAATAACCAAAAGGACAAGTGCCATGTCCTCTCCTAATAGGTCAGAACTGTGATCTGAATAACATGATAAGGATTATCTGACAGGTTCAAAGAAGTACTTTTAGTTTTTTATTTGTATATGAGTATGCACATATCTCCAAAGAAAGTCTTAACCACACAAACACACCCTTAATCTATGATCTAATCCTCTCAAGTTCACTAGTGATCGCCTTTCATCAATCAAAATCATTAAAAAATATTTGCCCAGTTCTCTGCTTGTCTGCAGTAGGCAGCTTGCCAAATGATGTTTCCACCTAAGTAAATGAGATCCTTCCTTGGTTGCACCTAAGTCCTTTAGAATTCAGGAGTTTTTCAGTTCACGTTTCAGGTTAATCTTTTCCTTTCTTTAAGAACAGAATATCCTCTTTGCAGATCTCCCTGAGGGCTTGGTATTTGAAACATCAAACAGAACACACAAACCATTGCACCCACTTCCAAAAGCCTATTATACTGTCAACTGGCTTCCTAACTGCAACCAGGGGAGAAGGCTTACAGATTCCTAAGCTGTTTCCCCCTCTAGGCTGCTGGAAAGTATCCACAATTTCTCCAAGCTACCACTGCATTTTGTTTCACTAAAGAACTCCTAATAAGACGGGCAACATTCCAAGGAGGAAAAAAGCAACTGGAACTAACTATAAATCTCACCTCCCTCTTACTTCTTACTGCCTCTCAAACTTTCAATTTTTGGCAGGCTCTGTGGATGGGGTATTGTCATGCATGGCTACCAATGAGTCTTTCCCATACTGCTTAACGAATTACAATAAAATGCAGATCCAAAAAGAAAGAAAGAAAAAGTCCAGGGCACGGTGAGATGGTGAGAGCTGTGGCAGGGTCTCACAACACTCCTTGGCTTGGCTTGTTTTAACTACTTGGATTCAGATGCCTAGGAAGAGTTTAAGTGAAAGGGGGAAGGAAAACAGACACAGACAAGTCTTTAACTTTCAAATCACACAAGTATGAACATGTTCTGTGTGTTTTTAACCTTTAGAATTGATCCAAAGTAATACAAACCTGGGGCTGATACTGTGGCATCACAGGTTGAACTGCCTCCTATGACACCCGTGACCCATATGGTTACCTGTTAGTGTCTAGACTGCTCCACTCCACTGTGCCTGGGAAAAGCAACAGAAGATGGCCCTAGGGTTTGGGCCCCTGCTACCCACATGGGAGACCTGGGTGAAGCTCCCAGCTCTTGGCTTCAGTCTGGCTCAGTCCAGGCTGTTGTGGCCACTTGGGGAGTGAAAGAGCAAATGGAAGATCTGTCTCTCTTTCTCTCTCCCTCTCCTCTCTCTCCCTCTCCTCTCTCTCTCTCTCTCTCTCTCTCTCTAACTATGCCTTTCAGATAAACAAAATAAATCTTTAAAAACAAAGTGAAGTAATAGAAACCCAAGGGGAGATTGTGGCTACTGTCAGCCTTATAGCAGGGACTCACTTCCTTAATTGTCAACCAAGTAGAGGAATACCTGTTACAAAAGGACTCCACTAATGAGTCCCATGTAAGAGAAAGTTTTCAAAGCATACATAATTATACAATAAGTATTCAGGGCACACACACATACACACACAACTATATAAACATGTAAACCTCCCCTCCCAGTTAAACATAAAACCATTTATCTACCCTAGTTATCCACATTTTCCCTTTTGCTTTCCTCAAAGTTTTCACAGTTGGCTACTGAAGGGAAAATAGAAAAGTTCTCAATGGATTACATACTGGAGAGATGTGAAAGACAACACAAGGACATGCAATACATTCTCAACCAATAGCTGCAATCTGTGTGTCTAAAGTGAAACAAATCACACACTCACACACACACACACACACACACAGATTTCCTTTTTCTGGCCTCTAAGTACCTTTTGTTCAGGAAGGCAGAGCTAGCTTGACATAGCTGTAAAGGGTTTAACTCACACCAAGAGTAGTCATGACTTGCAGACACTAAATAAATTCTGGGCAAAATCTTCAAAGGCTATTGAATTTAGATCCTTCACAGAAGTTCTACATTCACACACTGACATGCTCTATAAACAGCTTACATGTTCCATGCCACCTGTGTGTCAGCAAGGGTCACTTCTTTTTGATACAGAATCTCCTGGCCTTGAGCCCAGGCAGCCTAGCAGCTGAAAAGGGGTGACTCACTCGGTGTGAAATGCATTAGACACAGCTCACCTGTACATGCCCTTCATGTCTCCTCATAATCTCCTTTCTCTCCATTTCTGAGTTAATCTTTCAACTTATGAGTTGATAAGAAATGCATCCACTGTGGATAATTTCTTCCCTCTAGAGAGGGCTTTTCTCTCATGCAAAGCCTGCCCATAAAAGCGAAGGAAGTCAGACCATGGAATCGTCCATCTTGTTTTGAAGAAATCCTACTGAAAAGGCTGCTGAGATGCATGGGGGCTGCTGAGCCAAACAGGGATTACCACCCACAATTTTCTACGTTTGATTTTTATTTAACAACTCATTTGTATAACCTTGATGAATGGAGGCAGCAGACCTGAAGAGATTTGCAGCCGAAGTCCTATCAAGTTGGAAGGTTATGTCAGCTGCCAAGTCTGGAAATGGAGCCCCACACAGCAAGAAAACGGTGAGAGATTGGTTACAGCCCTAAGTAATTGATCTGTCTGAAAATATGGGCTACGAATCGTGGGATTAATGCTGGTGCTCCAGCTGGGCTGCATTGCTCATTTCCCTCCAGCTCTCTGACAACAAAGACATGCCTCTTTCTCTAGGGACAAGAAATTTTTATTAAAATCTTTTATACAACTTAGCAGCAAAGGCTCTGTAAAAGCATCCTAGAGATTCGGGGATGAGGGGAGGTGCAGCCATCATAAGGAAACCATCCCACAATTTTCGTTTGATCTGGTTTTCATTTCAAAGCAGCCACCAGCCTGCTTCCCATGGCCAAATGTACTTGCCCCTCAGCTCTGCAGTCGTAGAGAGGGAGCCCCACGAGTGGTGCGCTTAGCTGGAGAGATGTGGATGAGGAAAGCAGTGGAGAGCTGCAGGCAAAAATAAAGTGGGAAGGCATCCAAAACTGCAGCTGTGCTGGCCCATTAAAAAGCTGAGACTCATTCTGCTGTTCGACCTCATGCTTATCACCACATAACTATTCATCAAAGAAATTTCAGTGCAATTAATTAAATTATTCCCATGTCTGTGCCACAGAGTCGTTATTCCAATATCAGCTTTCACTCACACTCTCTTAAGCTCATGTCTGCATGCCAAGTCACTACTCTGGGGTTGTCCAGTCTCAATAAAGCTGTGCTCCTCACCACTCACACAGGCTATCATTTCTCTTTTTTATTGCCATTTATTTTCCACTAGGATTTTGCTGCCAGTATATTGGCAGGACTTCCAGTATATGGATGTAATGAAATCTACCACAGACACTTAACACGGGGTCAGGATGGAGCTCAGCTCATGTGAAGCTGTAATATAATAAACAAATGCTTTGAGAAGGAGGATTTTATCAGCTCAAAAATAGAACTTGGTATCCTCTGATACCAAGTGCAGAGAGAGTTGGAGTCGTTTGAAAATTCTTGTGATAATTAAGTTAATGGCTGAAATATGCCTAACGTGAGAAATATGAGCTACAGCACAGATTCCTTTTCATCTGTCAGATCTGGTTTATTAAAAAGGATGACAGTAAAAACGTACTGGTGAGATTATGTTTTTTAAACAGCCATCTCCTTAGTCACAGACCTGCAACTGGAACACTCATGTCATTTGGGGGACCTGACTGGTGCCTGTGGAACTCTGCAACAGCTATAACATAATGGAAATGAGATTAAGAGAATAATCCGCTGTACTTGGCAGCCAGCAGAATGAATATTTAAGGCTATTCTCCTGCCCTGGTATACCACCACAACAAATTATAGGACTGGGAAAGGGACGCCTATATGTCTTAGAAGCAAATTTTGTATTCCACTAAGACAGCAGTCTTCATGTAAATGCAAAATTGGGAAGATGTAGTCAGTAGGACTTCTGGAATCTTGGTGCCAGCTTAGAAGTGAGATGCAGGTGTTCAGTCATCACAGGATGGAGCACAAGCACCTTCTCAGGCTTCAGGACCATTTATCCCTCACCTAACTGCAAGAATCTCAACAGGTAAGAATGCTAAACAGGAGAACATGTGACAATAACAGCAGCAAAGCCAGTACCTGAGCTTCCTTTAAAAACCACAGGAATCTCAGAACTTAAAAGTGAAAACAGACATTGTTCTGTCCCAAGAGTCAAGATGGATTTGGTCACTATCAACACCAGATTCTTGGTAGTAGCTTCTATTTGACCTATTCACATTAAAAAAAAAATTATTCATTTGACAGGCAAAGTGACAGCGAGAGAGAGAGAAGAGACAGAGAGATTTTCCATTCACTGGTTCACTCCCAAATGGCTACAATGCCTGGCGCTGGTCAAGGTGAAAGGCAGGAGCCCAGAACTCCATCCAGGTCTCCCACATGGACACCAGGCACATTAGCAGGGAGTGGGAATGGAAGTGGAGCAGCCGGGATTCAAACCAGTAATCTGATATGGAATGCTGGTGTTGCAAGCAGCGGTTTAATCCTCTGTGCTACCACACCGGCCCCCACATTTTTTCCTTTATTAGTACCTGGAGTGTATTTTTAAGACAGGTCCACTTGGTATCAAAATGATTACTTGCAGAGAACTGTAACAGTACTACAAGGCTGAAAAAAATCTCCAAATTTGATGAAAACTATAGACCCATAAATCCAGGAGGCTCAATAAACCCTAGGTCCAAGGCACATAAAATTACTACAATGCAGATCACAATATAATTGCTGAAAAGCAGTGAAAGAGAAATTCTTAAAGGCATGCAGAGGAAAAGGCAGGTTAGACACAGATGAGAAGGATTAGGATGATAGCTGATGTTCTCATTTTAAAAATGCTATTGTGAAGAGAGTGGAACATTTTTAAAGAACTGAGAGAGAAAAACTGGCAATCTAGAATTAGAATTTCACGATTAAGTTGCCTTCCCCAAAAAGGTGAAACAGAGACTTTTTTTTTTTTTTTTTTTTTTGGACAGGCAGAGTGGACAGTGAGAGAGAGAGACAGAAAGAAAGGTCTTCCTTTTTGCCGTTGGTTCACTCTCCAATGGCCGCCGCGGCCGGCGCACTGCGCTGATCTGAAGCCAGGAGCCAGGTGCTTCTCCTGGTCTCCCATGGGGTGCAGGGCCCAAGCACCTGGGCCATCCTCCACTGCACTCCCTGGCCACAGCAGAGAGCTGGCCTGGAAGAGGGGCAACCGGGACAGAATCCGGCGCCCCGACCGGGACTAGAACCCGGTGTGCCGGCGCCGCTAGGTGGAGGATTAGCCTAGTGAGCCGCGGCGCCGGCCAAAACAGAGACTTTTTCAGATATACAAAAGCTGATAGAATTAATCATCAGTAGTCATCAAACTCAAGAAACGTTAAAGTCATAGAATAGGCAGAACAGTCCATGGGAACAGATCTGTACAGAAAAATGAAGGCTACCAGAAATCGGAACAACACAGCTAGCATTAAAAAATTATTTTCTGTAGTATTTAACAGCTAATTAAGTAACTGGAAATTAATGACAATGCAGTGGGAGTTCGTAACACATCTCAGAGTAAAGCGTGATAAGCATGGACAGGAGAAAAAGAAGCATACAATTGTAAGATGCTCCTGCTGTATATGAACGGAGCTCATGTCATATACAGGTAAACAGTGACAAAGATACAGATCATCCTGGACTTGCGATGTCTGACGCACACTTTTCTGACTTTATGATGGTGCCAAAGGAGAATCACCCTTTGAACTCAGATCCTTTCCTGGGACAGCAATGTGCAGTGTGATCTTCTCACAGTTCCCAGCTGACACCCATGAGGGAAGATGCACTGTCATGTGTTACTAAGCTATCAGGTTGGTAGGTGAGGTGTAGTAAGTGCATTCCTGACTTATGATATTTTTAACTTACAATAGGTTTCTGAGGACCTAATCCCACTGTATATCAAGGAACATCTGTACATAATAAACTCCTAAAGCAACTGAAATAACAAAACCAACAGTTGTAGCTAATAAGCCAAGAAAAGAGGTAAAATAAAATAATAAAAATGTTCAATTGATTTTAAAAAGGCACCAAAAAGTGAGGTAAGGGGAATGAAAAATAAATGGGATAGTAGATAATGTAGAGGATGAAATATTTAAACCTAACCATATCAGCAATCACAAAGCGTGTACATATTTAGTCCGAATTCCCACAATTTAAAAGACAAACACTGTTGAACTGATAATTTTTTAAATTTAAATATCAATCTAGATACACAAATACATGTTTTCTATGAGATATACGCTCTAAATATAAAAAAACAAATTGGTTAACAGCAAAAGTATAGGAAAACATATTAATCAAAAGTAAATAGAAATATATTACAGAGCAAAGAATATTTTACATTTCTAAAATAGCAAATTCGTCAAGAGAACATGACAACCTTGAATAAGTTTATGTGCATAACACTGAAACTTGCAAATAAATCAAGCAAAAACTGAGAAAACTGAAAGAGGAAACAGATAAATCCTACTTGGAGATTTCAATATTCCTTTCTTAAGAACTGATAAAAACAGGTAAGCAGATGATCAAGAAGGCTACAGAAGTGAAGAACACTATGAACCATAAATTACACTTGCAAAACATTCCATCCAACAACAATACAACACATATTGTTTTCAAGTACATAGTCAGTACTTGCCACGATAAACCAAAGTCTGGTCCATAAAACAAATCTTGACCAATTTTACAGTATTCAGTTGATACAAAATACACTCTCTAATTACAACAGTGTTAAAAGGAAAATTAGAAAGTATTCTGATTTTGAAGATACTGACAAGAGAGTCTATCAAAATGTGTGAGGTGAACCTAAAATAAAACTTGTAGGCCATCCTCCACTGCCTTCCCGAGCCACAGCAGAGAGCTGGACTGGAAGAGGAACTACCGGGACTAGAACTCGGTTCCCACATGGGATGCCGGTGCTGCACGCGGAAGATTAACCAAGTGAGCCACGGTGCCGGCCCCAGGACTATCTTAATATTAAAAGCAAAGACATTGGGGCCGGCACTGTTGCATAGCAGGTAAAGCCACCGCCTGCAGTGCTGGCATCCATATGGGTACAAATCTCGGCTGCTCCACTTCCAATTCAGCTCTCTGCTGTGGCCTGGGAAAGCAGTAGATGGGCCGAGCCCTTGAGCCCCTGCATCCACAAGGGAGACCCAGAGGAAGCTTGGGGCTCCTGGCTTCCAATCAGCACAGCTTCAGCCATTGTGGCCATATGGGGAGTGAACCACCAGATGGATGACACCCCCCCCCCACCGCCTCTGGCCTCTGGCTCTATGTAACTATGCCTTTCAAATAAATAAATAAATATTTTTAAAAAAGAGACACTAAATGAATTAAAGAATAATTAAGTTCAACAACATGTGAAAAGAAAAGCATATCACAATGGAGTGGTGCTTACCACAGAAAAAAAAGACTTGTTTAACATTTGAAAATCAATCAATGAATTTTCCCATATTAAAAAGCTAAAAAACTTCCATGATCATCTATCTCAAAAGATTCAGAAATGTGGGGAGCAATCTGGACTGGACTAAGTTACTGGAATTAGGACTTATTCTATGCATCTGCTCTCCCACAATATGGCGCTGGGAGAGAAGTAAACAGCTTCCACACAGCTGCCTCCAGTTCAACCAATTAACTGTAGGACTTGCTCCTGATTGGAGAGCAGCGTACTCAGCCGAGTTGGGATTGGCGGAGGAGGACTATAAAGGAGGAGAGAGACGGCATGCACCAGAAACATCTATGGGGAACATCTAAGGGAACCCGTGCAGCCCCCGAGAGAACCGGCCGGCGGTGTGCTGCTCCCCTGCGGAAGTGGGGAAAGTGGCCAGGGGGAACTGCCCTTCCACGGAGGTGGAAGGGACAGTAGCCAACCCGGGAAGAACCAGCAGCAAACCCGGGGAGGGCCGAGCAGACGAAAGAACAGCGCAGGGTCCTGTGTCGTTCCTCCACGAAGAGGGGGAGCGACATAATGGTGCCGTGACTCGGATAGGAAACCTAGCTTGGATAGAAAACCTAGGACGGATAGGAAACTTAGGACGGATATGAAACTTAGGAGGGAAGAAACGGGAAGAACTAGGGAAAATATCGGAGAGAGAAACTAGCAAACAGCCTAGGGAAAAGCCGGACGAAAAAGGAGCCGGAAGAAGCTATTGAAAGCCTAGGCATAGACTCAGATACGGACTACGGGGGGAAGCTGGGAGAAATCTCTAAGGTCGAAAGCGAAAGTGAAAGCTAGAGCAAACAGACTCGGACGCGGACTGTGGGGAGAGGCCAGGAGAAATGAGGGAGGAATATCGTTGGAGGAAAGCTTGGGGAAACATACCGGGTAGAGAAAAATGTTAGGGAAATTGAAGCCGCGGGGGGCAGGCCAAGGCGGAGACGAAAGCCACTTTGGGGTTCTCAAGTTAGCCCGGGAATAGGGGGCGAAAAGTTGAAACCAGAAGCTGAGACGTAAGCCAGATTGGGATCCGTCTGATTAGCCCGGGGAGCAAAGGACGGGAAGCCAAATCGTGGGGCGGAGACGTACGCTGGGTTGAATTCGCCAGGCTAGCCCGGGGAACTTAGATTGAATCCTAGTGGCGGAGACGCAAGCTACGCTGTGTTACTCGCGGAAGCCGCCGCGTGCAGAGAGAGCACGGGGCGTGAATAGATAGGGAACGCTGGCGTAGGCCGTGGTTCAGACGCGAAAGGGTTAAGCGTGGAGACCGCGAAGCCGAGCCGCGCAAAGCCGGGAAGCTGCGCAGATGAGAGAGGCGCGCGGGCTGAAGCGGCGCAGAGCCGGGAACCCGCCGGCGGGGCGAGGTGCCGGAAAGCTGCGGGGATAAGAGAAACAGAAGTTTGGAAGTGAAGTAAAAGAGAAATAGGAATGTTGGCAGACAGAAGTAAAATGGGAGAAATAGAAATGCCCGGAGATAGAGAAATAGAGAAAAATAAGGCCTCCCCTCAACATGCCAATTAGAAGGCTTGGATTCGGTCTGCCTAATCAAGTGAGGCGATGAGCACCTGCGGGCAGCTAGCAGCTTATGCGCTGCAGGTCACCGAAGACAGGCACGAATTAACATCAGTAAGGCTTCCCCACAATACAACAATATTAAGCTTGGATTCGGTCTGCCTGATTTAAGGCGGTAAGCGCCAGCAAAGCTCGACCAGAGTATGAGCTGCAGGTCACCGAAGATAGGCACGAACCAACACTAATAAGTCTCCCCCACAATAAGGCAATGAGAAGGCTTGGATTCGGTTTGCCTGATAGGTTTTGTAAACACCTGCAGGCAGTTCTAGCAGAGCAGAGTATGCGCTGCAGGGCACCGAACACAGGCACGCATCAGCGCCTAAAAACCTCCTCACAATGGCGAAGAGAGGACCCGGATTCGGTTTTCCTGATTGATAGGACTTGTAAGAGCCTGTGGCGGCTCTAGCAAGTACAGCAGAGTGTGTTCCGCGGGACACCGAAGACAGGCGCGTATCAACGCTAAAAAATAAAAAGAAAGGGGGATCTGTGGGGAGCAATCTGGACTGGACTAAGTTACTGGAATTAGGACTTATTCTATGCATCTGCTCTCCCACAATATGGCGCTGGGAGAGAAGTAAACAGCTTCCACACAGCTGCCTCCAGTTCAACCAATTAACTGTAGGACTTGCTCCTGATTGGAGAGCAGCGTACTCAGCCGAGTTGGGATTGGCGGAGGAGGACTATAAAGGAGGAGAGAGACGGCATGCACCAGAAACATCTATGGGGAACATCTAAGGGAACCCGTGCAGCCCCCGAGAGAACCGGCCGGCGGTGTGCTGCTCCCCTGCGGAAGTGGGGAAAGTGGCCAGGGGGAACTGCCCTTCCACGGAGGTGGAAGGGACAGTAGCCAACCCGGGAAGAACCAGCAGCAAACCCGGGGAGGGCCGAGCAGACGAAAGAACAGCGCAGGGTCCTGTGTCGTTCCTCCACGAAGAGGGGGAGCGACACAGAAATAGCATTTGACCAAAAAAAAAAAAATCAACATCCATTCCTGATAAAAACTCTCAGCAACAAGAAACATTATGGAAGTTCCTCAGCCTGATAAACTGAATTAAAAAAAAAAAAAAAGCTATAGTTAGGGTTGGCATCATGGTGTAGCAGGGTAAGCCACTGCCTGCAGTACCAGCATCCCAAATGGGCACTTGTTCAAGCTCCGTCTGCTCCACTTCTGATCCAGCTCCCTCCTAATGCACCTGGGGAAACAGCAGAGGAGAGCCCAAATGCTCAGGCCCCAGCATTCATGTGGGAGACACAGATGAAGCTCCTGGCTCCTGGCTTCAGTCTGGCCCAACCCTGGCTGTTGTAACCATGTGGGGAGTGAACCAGAGGATGGAAGATCTCTTTCTCTGTATCTCTGTTTTTCAAATAAATAAAATAAACCTTTTTTTTTTTTTTAAAAAAAGGCTATAGCTAAACATCACAGATAATGGTAGACAATCTAATGTTTTCCCTCTATGATCAATAAAAAGTATACCTTATCTTACATCATGTATGTATATAGATAGATATATATTAAGATTTATTTATTTATTTGAAAGGCAGAGTTACTGAGAAGCAGAGGCAGAGACAGAGAAAATGCAGGGGCCCAAGGACTTGGAACATCTTTTCTACTGCTTTCCCAGGCCATAGCAGAGAGCTAGATAGTTAATGGAGCAGCTGGGACTCAAACGGGTGCCCATATGGGATGCCGGCACTGCAGGTGGCAGCTTTACCCACTAGGACACAGCGCTGGCCCCTTACACCATGTATATTTAGCATTATGCTGGAGATCCTAGCACACTCAATAATTTAAGAAAGGGGAAAAATCAGATTAAAAAGGAAGAAGTAAAATTTCACACTATGTACACAATACAAATAAAACCACAAAAGAGCCACCAGTATTAATACAAGAGTTTATTAAAGTTACTAGCATACATATGTATATAAAACTTACTTGCATATTTATGTCAGCAAGTAGCAGTAGGAAGTGGAAATTTATAATGGTATCAAATTTACAATGGTATCAAAAATCATTAAGAATAAATCTGAGAGAGGATGTGAGAGATCCCAGCACTGAAAACTACAACATTATCACAGAAAAACATTATGAACAGATATAGAAACACGCTGTTTATGAGGTAAAAGACTCAATATTCCCAAGCGGATCTAAGATTCTACTTCAAGACTCCAGTCGGCTTTTTATAAAAAAAGAATTTATTTATTTTACTTGAAAGGCAGTTACAGTTAGAGAGAGAGAAAGTGGGAAAGACAGAGAGACAAAGAGAGCAAGAGAGAGAGACAGAGACAGAGAGAGAATATCTACCAATCAATCTTCCATCCACTAGTTTGCTTCCAAACTGAAAACAACAGCTGGGGTTGGGGCTATGCCAGGCCAAAGCCAGGAGCCATCTGGGTCTCCCATGAGGGTGGCAGGGGCCTGAGCACTTGGGCCATCCTCTGCTGCTTTCCCAGGACAAGAGCAGGAAACTGGAATAGAGGTAGAGCAGTTGGATGGGATGCCAGCATCACAGGCGGCGGCATTACCTGTTATGCCACAATGCTGGCCCCCATCCAGGGGGCCTTTTAACAGAAATTTACAAAGTGATTTTAAATCCATATGGCCAGGCAAAGGATCAAGAAGAGCCAAAACAAAACAGCAAAGTTGAGGGACTAGCATTATCTAACATAATATTATAAAGCTATAGGAATCAAGACATGTGGTGTTAGTGTCAAGTTGATGAGGTTTAGAAATGTGAGTGTGTCTGTCTGTGTAGGTGTGTGCATGCAAAGGGCCAGACAGTAAATATTTTAGCCCTGAGACACACACACACAATATCTCTCACATTTCCTTCTCCTTCCTTTTTGTTTTTGTTTTTGTACAATCCTTTTGAAACACACAACTCATTCTTAACTCACAGGCTGTGAGCTTGACTTGGCCTGTGGGCCTTGGTTTGGCAACCTGGAGATAGACAAATTGATCAGTGGAACAGAATTGAAACTCCAAAATTAGACATACAGTATGTACACAAGTGATCTTTCCTTTAGTTTATCTTTTTGTTGTTGTTGTTTGGAAGGCAGGGAGAAAGAGACAAAGAGAGAAGAGTTTCCCCATCTACTGGTTCACTCCCCAGATGTCCATCATGGCTGGTGCTGGGCAAGAACCATACAGGAGCTGGGAATTCAATCAAGTCTCCCATGATTTATCAGGAACCAAATTACTTGACCCACCACCACTGCCTCCCGGAGTGTGCACTGGCAAGAACCTCAAGTCAGAAGCTGGAGCAGGGACTCCAATATAAGGGTGTGTGTATTTAAAATTAGCTTCTTAGTTTCATTTTATTTCAAAGGCAGAGAGAGAGAGAGAGAGAGAGAGAAAGAGAGAGCAAGCGCACATTCTTCCATCTGCTGGTTTATTTCCCAACTGCCCACAACAGCCAAGGTTGAACAGCCTGGAGCTCAATCCAGGTCTTCTAGGTGGGTGGGAAATGCAGTTAAGACACTACTGGGGATGCCCACATCTTATTATGGGAGTTACTGGGTTCAAGTCATAGCGCCAATCCCACCCTGTAAAGGAGCAGATGATGGCTCAAGTAATTGGATCCCTGACACCCATGTAACAGACCCAAAATGAGATCCAGGCTCCTGCCTTTGGCTTGGTCCAGCCCTGGCTATTGCAGGCATTTGAGAAGTGACTTAGCAGATGGAAGATGGATCTCCCTGCCTTTCTAATAAAATGGAAATATAAAAATGAACATTTTAGAAAGAATTAACAATGATTTTAACTAACCAGAGGCTAGCGATTTCATAATATTTAAAGGCAGGAGGTTAACAGCGTTAAAAAAAAATATTGAAAGCTCCACAATGTATAGGAGTGAGTCTGCCTTAATTACTAACGTATACTTAATAGCAAGTCACATAGTAGGTCCTGAATACAAAGTCTGGTGACTGGATAGACAGGAAATCAACAAAATCACTCAATTTAATGACCGTAGGAATTTACCTATGACCTCACATAGAACATGTTTTAGTAAAGATCACAGTGAATCTGCAGTTGGTTAACGGCTAAATAGGAGGCAAGGAGATATTTTGTTAACAGAAAGTTCAAGAAACATAGGACTAAAAGGACATATTTCCCATTCAAAGTTTCCAACAAGGATTAAAGTCTTTAGGCCCACCGTACAGTGTTCTTAAACTTCAGACACTGTTCAGATTGTTTGGAACAATTTTGGTCCTTTGGGAATTCCATCATTAAAACCAGAGGTAAAGTACTAAAAGTCCAGCTGTATCTATAAATATTTTTAAAACATATGCAACAAGTAAAACCTCCTTTCTTTCCTCCAGGGAGCCGTGATCTAAGCCTGACTCCTGCTTTGAATTAGGAATGCTCTCCCCTCCCCAACTCAGGATGATTTTTGAAAAACTTTTTGAGATGAATTTCCTTGCAGGAGATTACAATAAGTCATCCATACACCATAACATTTAATTTGGAAATTGTAGGTATTAGTAAATCAACATTTTAAGCACACAGTCAACACAGGATTGAAAAGCCATCTTATTTTCATACTTGCATTCTTACTCTTAAGATTAATAAAGTCATTGTTGAAATGAATCCTGGAGGTAGGGAGCTATTCATAATATCTCCCCTAATACACTCATAAAGCACCACACAAGACAAAATCAGAGAAGCCAGCACTCTTAAACACACACACTTCACAGAAAAGCCTACCAAATTTTTTTCTTGCTTGAAGGTTAACATTAACTTGTATCAACCAGATTTTCATTTACCATTCCACTAATAAAGTTTCGATTCCCATCTACTAAAATGACTTTCAAAGTTCCCGGATCACCATACAATTCTCCATATAAACTTTAGCAAACAGGTATTGCTGCTAGCTAAGCGAGGTTAAACAAAATATTCCTTAGCACATAGTCTAACAAATGAATGAAGACAGTTCTTTCAAACAAAAATCTCTTCCCAAAATATTTTTTCACTTGCAATATTTTGGCTGGATACGTAGAAAGAGACAGAGACTTTTGTGTTTCAGAATTCTTATCCTTTTAAAAAATCATTTTCCCCCATGGCACCTATGTTGTGGTGTAGTGGGTTAAGCTGCTGCCCACGATGCCATCGTGCCATATGGGCCCTGGTTTGAGTCCTGGCCGCTCCACTTCCGATCCAGCTCCCTGCTAATGTCCTGCAAAAGGCACCAGAAGATGGCCAAGTGCTTGGGCCCCCGCCATCCACGTGGGAGACCTAGATGAAGCTCCTGGCTCCTGGCTTCAGTTTTAAACACTGATTACAATTAAGTAAATTACATTGAAAGCACAGATGAGTTTATGTAAGTTAATTTTTAGTAATTTTTAGTATTTTACAATCAGCTTATAGAACTGAAAATTTAACATTTGGTTAAACTATGAGCTGTTTATTTTAAAATACTTATTTTGTTTATTTGAAAGAGTTACAGAAAGATACAGAGACAGAGAAAGGTCTTCTATCCGCTGGTTCACTCCCCAAATGTCTGCAACAGTTTGAGCTGAGCTGATCCAAAGCCAGGAGCCAGGAGCCCCTTCTAGGTCTTCCATGTGGGAACAGGGGTCCAAGGACTTGGGCCATCCTCCACTGCTTTCCCAGGCACACTAGCGGGGAGCTGGATTGGAAGTGGAGCAGCCAGGACTAGAACTGGTGCCCAAATGGGATGCTGGTGCTACAGGCTGGAGCTTTAACTGGCTGCGCCACAGCACTGGTCCCTAAACTATGAGCTGTTAACAAGCCAGTTCCAGCATACCAAAGAAAAATTCTTTGTTAGAAAAGTGAGCCTGTTGCCTTACTCACTGCCACTGACAAACAGTACTGGAGACCTTCCTATTTCTAAGTAGGTAAGGGAAGTGCAAAGTTGCACAGCCAACAAGGCTCTACAACTAGACTGTCCTCCCTAATGGTAATGAATCTGTAGGACCAGAAAACAGAATTTTTCTCCAGGCAAAGCTAACCTTGGAACCAACAGTTGACAAATCCCAGTTTTCAACCAACTGAGCCAAGAATGTGAAGGGGAAAGAAAGCAAAGAAATACTCCTGATGCTATCAGTTATCGGAAATATAGGTATGTCTAAAAGCTCTCTTTGCTCCAACCCAAAGAATGCAAAACAAAAACAAAAACACAACAGGAGAACATACACGAATTTATCCAATAGGACACACAAGTTACATAGCACCAAGAAAGTCGAAATCCTTCAGAATCATTCTCCTTGGTATGAAACGAGATGCCTCCTCATTTTCTACTTTTCCTCCATACTTGCCCTCCCCCACCCCAATTTCCTCACTCCCTCCTTCCCCCTTTGATGCTTGGGAGGAGGGGGTTGATAGTGAAACAGATTCAATTACCATATCTTGGCTGTTCTTTTTCTACCCTACTAAAACATATTACCCACACAGCCAGAAAATGGCATTGAAAGTGAAAACATGTGGTAGATAGAGTGTAGTAGGCACAAAAGGGAAGAAAAGAACAAAGAAACTTTACTTCATTATGTTGGGACAAGGCTAACCAGTTTCACTGCAGCAAACATTCACTGATCACCTACCACATGCCTGACCCGAATATGGGCCATGGGGAATGCGTGATAAATGGACTGTGATACCTGACCACTTGCCCGAGTACAAAGCATCAAAGAGTAAGACTTTGGCAGATCCACTGCCAATCTCCGCATTAAACCTTCCAGAATTATGAAGACAGCAGATGACTACCTTAGGAATACAACATCAAAAAAGGCTGGTAAATATGTTCCAGACGCCCAAGGGGCTGGAGTTTTATACAGCAAGTATGCTTACACAGGAAGCAGTAATGGAGAGAGGGGGCAATGTGGAACCATACACAGGAGTGCAAGTATCGTGGACAGGGAGTGCAGCCTGATCACTTCCACTGTTAGTGAAGTGTTGGCCTTTTTGTGTGTGTATCAGAGAAAAAAAGCCCAGAAATATTCCATCGACATCACCAAACCATTAGGAACCAACAGGTAAGGTTTCTGACCGCATTCCAAGGGCTGTCATTATGAACTCAAGATCAAAGAAAGACATTTAGATGTTATCTCAGTTACTCAATTCACTTCAGCTCAACAAACATTTATTTTCTTCAACTATATAGAGTATTTATTAGACTTTGTGAAATTGCAAAAGTGAATGTGAAAATGTCTCTGACCAATGACATGAAAATGACAGGTAGAAAAGCATACATGAAACATGTACATTCAGCACCTCAAACACAGAAACATCTGGGTTTCGGTTTGGTCAACTGCTGGAACAGAGGGCAGCACACTTTCCCTGAGCCTGTTTTTAATGAACTTTCAGAATGAGAAATGCCCATAAAAACTGTCTTATCCAATCATGAGTCAAAGTTAGTATTTCCACACAATATGCCTGCAAGTTCAACAACAGGTGTCTACAATTTTCCCAGTGGTCTAAGTGCTCCATATAATACCCATCTCTCTTTTGGACAGCTCAAATTGTTAGAAAGTTCTTTATATATTGGATCTACCTATATCTACTACCCACTGCTCTTTGTTCTGTCCTTTGGGAACCCCTAGAATAAGTCCAATTCCTCTTCTACATGACAGTCCTTTAAATAATTGAAGACAGTTATCATATATCCCTCCAGGCTAAATATCTTTAGTTCTTTCAGCAGTTTCTATTAGGATATGATTCGGAATCCCTTCACCCATCTGGATAGCTTCCTCTGTGTGCACTCTAATTGGAATACTTCCCCAGCTTTGTTCAAACAAGCTGCTATTAAACTATATTTTCTTTATATGCATTTGTACTGTCAATATGCATTTTTAACTCTAAACATAGGATTTCACATCTATCTCTTTTCAATATTTCAGACTGCCAGGGCTGGCATTGTGGTGTGATGGGTAAAACTGCTGTCTGTACTGCCAGTGTCCCATATAGGCACTGTTTCGAGTCGTGGCTGCCCACTTCCAATCCAGCTCCCTGCTTATGTGCCTGGGAGAGCAGCAGAAGATGGCCCACGTGCTTGGGCCCCTGCCACCCATGTGGGAGACCTGGAGGAAGCTCCTGGCTCCTGGCTTTGGACTACCTCAGTTCCTACCATTGTGGCCATTTGGGGCATGAACCACTGGATGGCAGATCTGTCTGTCTCCCTCCCTCTCTTTCTCTCTTTCTGTAACTTTGCCTTTCAATATCTGCAATTCATATCTTTATGGAACATTAGTAGTTGACATATTCATAAACTGCACTAACTACTGAGTACCTTCTGGGACAAGTATGCTGGGATATCAACAACAGGTTAGCAGAGAGATGGAAGAAAGTGGAAAAGAAACGTAATCTGGGCAACAGTCGTGCATCTCCCTCAACAAGTCCAACATGCAAAATACAAAGGGGTGGGCGGAACTCAAAGTTGACACTCATCAACTTTCTAAAGAAGCCAGTACCATCCTAGGGAGTAGGAGCACAGTCGACAGCAGTTTCTGGGCTGTGCTGATACATGTTGCTGATAGAAGAGCAAGCCATTAGTGTCTAATGGGAGACTGTTGCAGATAAAGTCCATGCCTAAGCAGAGGCTGAAGGCAAAATACAGGTATATTCTCTTGGGAAACAGGCTGGCAAAGGCAAGGTGTCATCATTTCAAGGCTTCAAAGGTAGAACTCTGAACTTCCCAAGGGCTATTACAAATGAGAAAAACTCAAAACTCAAAACTCAAAAGCTCAAAGAAGTTCTTCCAGTACATGGAATGCTGAGCTCAAAACCAGTGATTAGTTTGAGATACCATCAAATGGACAAATTTCTAACGGCCTGCCACAACTGGTTCCAATATGGGACTGACTAAGCTGAGACATCCAGGACAATGTGCAGGCCATGACACATATCCTCTCCTACTTAGAGCTGGCCACAGCCTCTAAGACAGCTACCTCTAATATTCTGTAGAAATAGCACCACTTTCTGCACAAGCCACAATAAGACAATAGTTGGGAAGCACTGGATTCATGTAAACCCTAGATGGAAAGACTTCAAACTAGTAGCTGGAAAGCTGGACCAAGGAGGGAGATGGTGAAACACAAAGGGACTTTACAGAAAATAGGATAACGGGGTCAGCTAGAAATACATTGAAAATACTCCAGTCTTGGCCAGGGTTTTTAAGGAAGAGGTTGGAGAGGCTTTCCAAAGGAAAGGAAGGAACGATTCAAAACAAATAGGGTGAGAAGAGTAATAATTCATATACGGTCAGTGCGTACGAACTGCTCCATGACGTTAACGAGGAATATAACAAACACCAAGGCAGTTCATGGAAATCAGTCTCACCGAGACGCAAAGACAATTCCCAAAGAGAATGACACGAAGGAGTATGTGTAAAGGCAAAAAAGGCGGAAACTTCTAGGTATCAAAGATTTTCTCAGTGGATGGGCAAAAATGCTGCAACAGTTGTTATAACCACTGCCAGGGACTTCTTTCCAGGAAAGCAATAAACTGCAAAAGTCAGCTAAACATAATCAATTTACACATTTTGTAGGGACCCATAATATATTCAGTTGACAAACAATTCTGCCAAATAGCTCTTCTACATGTTGATCATGTCAACAAAATTAATTTGACATTTACAGCTATTTTGAGAATAAAATGCAGTTGCTTAAATTATTCTGTGGAAGCAACATGAGACGGAATTATTCAGTTGACAAAATCTAATTAGGTGTAAATTATTTCAGGTCATATGAATTATAAAACCTTTCACAGATAAGTATTTTAATTCAAAGTGGCTCGAAGTGCTATAGAATATTAATAGGTCCACAGCCGCTTGCAGTACTTTCACATTCGTGTCTGCAGTAGTGCCACCTATCCCCCAAATATTGGCCTAGATGGGAGTTCTCACTCGATCTTCTTAGGCTTTTAGCTATATAGGGAGAGAAAAGGGAAAGGATGAAGTCTCTATGTTAGAAACTGAAAATAAGCTAACTCAAGTTTAATCAAGATAGAATTCACATGCCACATTCATTAATTTATTTTTAACAAGCGGCATTATCTTCCTTTTGACACATGAAGAAACTGAGGCTCAGTGAGATTGAGTATCCCTCCCAATAAACACACAATTCATTTAAACTGAAAGATGGATTATAAATGCAAAGGCCGTGCGCCGTCCAATATTCAGGGCTAACCTTGCCTTCTTAAAAACCTGAAAAACATGCAGTAACTATCAACTTCAACTGCAGATATTTAGAGAAGACTCTATGCAAAGGTCAGAAACCTCTTTTCTACTAAGGAGTATGAATGAAGCAAAAGAGGGAAGAATACTGGCAGTCTAAAGCATTACAAAGGAAGAAAAAGCAAAGGCATGGCCAGAAAGAAATGAAGGAAGGGAAGAGAAAGCCAGCCAGCCAGCCAGCCAGCTCACCCAGGTATGTGGAGGATCTATGAGTAAGTTCTGTATCTGCTTCCCTCTGACTCATTTTCAGGACTACAAGTTTTAATGAGAATACGGAAACAACAACACTGAAATCACTTGTGATGAGGAGAACACAAAGTTGATTACATATCGACTTACACTTCTTTGAGAGGGGGATAATGATATTTGCCTGTCTCATCCTCAGAGACACAAAGAAGATAACACGATCATTTCAGAGAGAAGTTCACAGAAAACCCAAAGAATATTCCATAAAGCAAAAGGCAGTAAAGCAGAAACACTTGTTCCAGAACAGCACCCCATGGGAGGTCAAGTTGAGTTAGGACCGAAAGTGATTAAAGGCAATGCTTTGAATTCTTGGATAAATCAGGCAGCATCTATGAAACGTAGGATCCTGTCTGTTGTTCTTTAAAATCATTCCTGCTTTGAATTAGCGCCGCTGTCTCTCTGATGTCAGAACATTACTTTCAGGTTGGACCTCAGAACCAAGTAAGTTCCAAGACTTGAACAGAGCCCGGCTATCAGGGAATGGAGGAGAGAAGCCCCTCCTCATGAAATGGCAGCTGCGAATGGCCTGAACACTAAGTTCAAGTTGATACACAATCACGTTCTACCAGCTGCAACAGCGTGGTCAGGCACAAGCTGTCCTAAAAGGGCTGAATAACCCAGGCCTCATGCCTGCCAAGCATTCTCCAGGCTGCATTCCGATTTTTATCCTAGAAAAACAATACTGCTGTGATCATCTCTAATGAGAAAGGAGGGGCTAGGAGGGATCAGGGATGGAAGGTAAGATGGAAACGAACGCAAGAGAAGGGAAATTATAAAGGGGAGAAGAAAGCAAGCAGGAAAAACCATTTGTAACCGTAAAATCATGTCCTCGCTTTTGTCAGTGTTCTCTCCCAATTCTATAAGAGTTAAAGGCCGCCAAGTAATAGGGCCTGCAGAGTTTTCCCTTGGGCTGCAGCCAAGGCCAGTAACCCTGCTATTAGAGACCTGCCAAGCTTTGTCAATGCAATCTGCTGAATGTCTTGAGTGACAAGCGATCAATATTCTCCACTCTCATGGGTCATCACAGGTGACACAGGCCTAAGTAATAAAACAGCCCTGGCTGCCTCCTCTAACTTAAATGCTTCCCCAGCCACAATATTTCTTTTTTGTCTAAACGCCTCTAGCTAAATTTCTCATAGATCGAACCATCTGATGGGGATAGAGATTCTGAGGAATTGCAATGTGTCTGAATTGATGCTAGCCAGTGAAAGCTCAGTAGACTGGAGAAATAGGTTCAAATAAATCGAAAATGACTAGCTACAGAGTTGTAATCTGCCAGCATCAGACCCTGTAGCAACAAGCCAATATGAAAAAAAAGCATGCTGACAACCAGCCACCACCAAGTCACCTGCTGAAATGAGAAGCCATTTTCCCCCACTACTGTGTTGATGATAGGCACTTTCCCTGTGACATCTGTGGTGGTGGGAGAGGGAAGAGGGCAGAGGCAGGAGTTCCTCACGCTGTCGGGAGCAGTTAGCATTGGATGCAATCAAGATTGATCACTGTTCCCAGGGATGAGAAAGAGCCCAGAGAGATGCATTTGGGTGAGAGCTACGCTGTCTCCAGGGACCCCACACCAGGAATCGGCCATCTCCTTTCTCCAGGAGACTGCTACACTCAAGATCCTCTCCTTCCCTCCAATCCTACAGAGAAACAAGAGACCCAAAGCGAGGTGCTCGGAGACCTCCAGCCGGATTCCCACATGGCATCAGAACCCTCAGACAGCAGCTCCTGAGCAGCTGATGGGAAGCTCAAGTCAACTGACCACTTAACCAAGACAGTGAACTTATCATAGACAAACCTCAGACAGGTTGTAAGAATCCTTTCATCTGCCCCAGAGAAGCACTGTTTCTAAGTAATCCCCCTACTATTCAAATGAATTTTGGGGGAAGACTTCACGTTCTACAATGCTAAGGCTTTCTACTGTGAATTCACCTGGTGAATTACTGTCCCATTTTAATAATTAATGTTGAAACTGAAATAAACACACACTCCCCTGGCACACATCTAACATCTCCAGAGGGCTACCAGGCCGGCTGCACAGGTAACCCAGTCTCTTCATCCTCTCCCCTCGGGCACACTCGCCTACAGGAAGGTAACGATGACAAGGCCTTACTGATGTTGCTGCTGATAACCACGGCATCTGGGATCAGGTGCCCCTATAGAAACAACAGTTTGGTATTTACTCTGCTTGGAGGAAAGGAATGGAACATAAAAAGGTTTATGATTTATATTCCTGGTCACATTACCTGCTCTCATTTAATTTCTAGCTGTACTTAATCTTTATTCTGCATTTTTATTCCCTGTAATAATTACAAAAATGATCTACATTTCAAAAGCCATATCAAATGTTTTCCTATTATAACAGGATAGTCCCCAATGATGTATGGTAGCTGAAAGAGCATATTTAATATTTTATATCCTGAGTTCATGCATGGAAATTTGAAACAGGATAAAATAAAGTAACTAATAAGGTATCTCTGGACCATTAAAAAAATATGGGTTTGAAAAGAAGTTGACAGAGGACTCTTTCCAAGAAAAAAACACATTTTAGGGGGAAGAGAAACAGATGTTTAGCTTGGCAATTAGGATGCTAGTTAAGATGGCCAGATCCAGGGCTGGCGCTGTGGCATAGAGGGTAAAGCCACCACCTGTGGCTCCGGCAACCCAGTCCTGACTGCTCCACTTCCAATCCAGCTCCCTGCTGATGCACCTGGGAAAACAACAAAAGTTGCCCCTGCACCCAAGTGGAAGACCCAGATGAGGCCCCTGGCTCCTTGCTTCAGATCGGTCCAGCTCCATCCATTGTAGCCATTTGGGGAGTGAACCAGCAGAAGGGAAACGTCTCTCTATTCTCTCCCTATCTCTCTCTGTCTCTCTCTCTCTCACACACACAGACATACACACACCCTTTCATATAAATAAATAAATAAATCTTTAAAAAAAGAAAAAAAGATGTCCATATCTTAGATCTGAGAGCCTGGGCTCCCCTCTCAATTCAATTTTCGGTTAACACGCACCCTAGGAGGCAGCAATGATGACTGAAATAATATGGTTCCTGCCACCCCATGAGCCAGACCTTCGCTGAGCTCCAGGCTCTCAGCTTCAGGTTGCTCCAGCCCTGAGCACAGAAGGCATTTGAGGTATGACCAGAAGATGGGATCTCTTTCACTCCATTTGATTCTTTTTGCCTCTCAAACAAGCAAAAAACTTAAAAAGAAGTTCAAAAAGGGCATAGGCGGGCCAGCGCCGCGGCTCACTAGGCTAATCCTCCTCCTAGCGGCGCTGGCACACCGGGTTCTAGTCCCGGTTGGGGCACCGGATTCTGTCCCGGTTGCCCCTCTTCCAGGCCAGCTCTCTGCTGTGGCCAGGGAGTGCAGTGGAGGATGGCCCAGGTGCTTGGGCCCTGCACCCCATGGGAGACCAGGAAAAGCACCTGGCTCCTGGCTCCTGTCATCAGATCAGCGCGGTGCGCCGGCTGCAGCGCGCCAGCCGTGGCGGTCACTGGAGGGTGAACCAACGGCAAAGGAAGACCTTTCTCTCTGTCTCTCTCACTATCCACTCTGCCTGTCAAAAAAAAAAAAAAAAAAAAAAAAAAGGGCATAGGCATTTGGCACAGCAGTTTAAGATGCTGGATGCTAGGCCCACATTTCATATTTGGCGTGCCTGTTTCAGGAGTCCCAGCTTCTCGACTTCAGACTCAGCTTCCTGCGAATGCACACACTGGCAGGTAGCAATTGATGGCTCAAGCAGTGCAGCACCTGCCATCCATCTGGGAGACCTGGATTGAATTCTGGCCTCTTGGTTTCAGCCTGGCCCAGTCTTGGCTGTTGTGGGCATCTGGAGAGTGAACCAATGGATGGAAGCACTCTCTCTCTGTGTGTGTCTGTTTCTCTCCCTTCCTCTAGCTATTTTCTGTCTTTCAAATGAAATAAAACAATTTTTTTAAAAAAAATTTAAGTTGTGTCATTTGATCCAAGATTATTAACTCCCATTTATAGGAGGGATTTAATCATAGGAAGAGGCTAATCTGTGATAAGCAATGCCAGCTGCTAGACTCTGTACAACATGGATGAAGAAGCCAAATGTAAGACAGGACTACTGAGACAGAGGTTTATTGGTAACATTGAAGCATGGGCAAATAGGATTAATTACAAAGGAAGAATCTAACCTAACTGATCCTTCTTTACAAAGCTAGGAATGAATGAAGCTGTGGTCCTAAAAGAACAAGCGATCAGCAAAGGAATGTGTGAATGCATCTGTGAAAGTGTCTAGACTCGGCCGGCGCCGTGGCTCACTAGGCTAATCCTCCGCCTTGCGGCACCGGCACACTGGGTTCTAGTCCCGGTCGGGGTGCCGGATTCTGTCCCAGTTGCCCCTCTTCCAGGCCAGCTCTCTGCTGTGGCCTGGGAGTGCAGTGGAGGATGGCCCAGGTGCTTGGGCCCTGCACCCCATGGGAGACCAGGATAAGTACCTGGCTCCTGCCATCAGATCAGTGTGGTGCACTGGCCGCAGCGCGCTGGCCGCGGTGGCCATTGGAGGGTGAACCAACGGCAAAGGAAGATCTTCTGTCTGTCTCTCTCTCACTGTCCACTCTGCCTGTCAAAAAAAAAAAAAAAAAAAAGTGTATAGACTCTTGCTCGGCTCATTCTAAGACTCCGTGTCTTGCCTTGACAGTGATTCTAAACTGAAACTTATCTGACTCACATACCACAAAGTGTAGAGGCCTGGCTCTGTCCACACAGACGCAGAGCAAGCTTAATTCCAAGTATGTACTCCTGCACTCCTAACAGAAGTAAATTCTGCCTCTCCAAAGGTTAATTCTTGCCAACTCCCAGGCTCAAACACTCTGCCAATCACTTGGAAGGCTTGCCAGGCCTTGGGATCAGTTGTCCACATACTTAAAAGGGTGAAGTGACTTTACCTGCTCTCTGCATGCTTTGGAAAAATCTGCAGAAGCATTAACATGCCAGTGACAGTCAAATGTCTGAGTGGAGAAAAGAAATCTCCAGTGCAAGAAGACTGCATCAATCCTCTGGATTACCACTACTTACTGAGCGGTCTCAGACGGAGAATTCTACTTCTACAAAAAGTGCAGATGCCCAAGGCAAGACAAGTGATCGCTTGGATTTCTTTCTGACATGTGTGAGCACTTCTCTGTGGTTAGTTAAGTACCTGTGCTTTGGTAAGAAAGCATGTCAGCCAAAGATCTGATAGGAAGCTGAAGTGGCTGCATTAATCACCTAGTTGATATGGCCGCCTTTCTTTTGTTAAATTACATTCATTACTAAACAAACACTGTCAATTCCAATCTGAAGATCTAGGGCTATGTCCTAACAAGTCCCTGCCACTATGGCTCTAAGGTGTTAGAAGGAATACAATGTGGCATACAGCATTATCAGAAACAAAATTCTTCTGATTCTCAAATGCGATACATACAGGTGGCAGAAAATAAATGTACTTATGTTCTGCCAATTGAAAATAATTTCTGTAAATATCTGGATATACTTTGTTTCACTGATTTATGCATTTCTTACTTTTTCTATAATTCAAATCCTACTGTATATACATAACTTTAATATAATTAACATACATATTTCCCATGTATTAAATATTCTTTGAAAGTATTATTTAATGTCTGCATAGTGTTCCAAACTACAAAAATGACAGAAATTAACCATGCTTTGGCATAATACAGAGTACGTAAGTTACATGCAGTTTTTCTTAGGATAATATCTTAGACAAGGAATTAATGAATCAAAAGGTATTAACTTTTTAGAAAAATTTATTTGAGAGGCAAAAGGTAGCTAAGAGAGAGACAGAGACAGAGACATAAAGAGAAAAATCTTCCATTCACTGGTTCACTCCCTAGATGCCAATAATAGCTAGCGCTGGCCCAGGCTCAAGCCAGGAACTCATTCAGGTATTCTATGTGAGTGGCAGGGTGCCAGATACTTGAGCCATCACCTGCCTCCTACAATGTGTATCAGCAAGAAACTGGAATCAGAAGTGGAGCCAGGACTCAAATCCAGGCACCCCAATATGTGATGTAGATGTCCCAAGTGGCATCTTAACCACCATGCCCAATGCCTGCCCCAAAGGCATTAACAATCTTGATGAATCCTGAAAAACATTATACAAAAACTTCCCAGTGATGTGTTTAAGTGACTGTTTGGTTGTATTCTCCAAGTCAGTAGTTTCGTTTCTACAAATCCTTATTAACTTCATAAGTGGAAAAAACAGTACCTCCTTGTTACTTTTAATTGCATTTCTTTACTATGTATACTGCATTCCTCAATATTTAATTCCCACTCTTATTCCAAACTGAGCACTGCTGACTGTCAGTAAACTGAACTAATTTGATGGAAAGAAGTTAAATGCCCCAAGTTTCATGAGCAATTCTTGTTTTGATGATGATTCTGCTTTGGTTAAAAGGTAGCTATTGGAAACGAAATGCAAGTTACTCTAACTGTAACTTTCTTCCCTATTACACCACCAAGAACTTCTTCTGGAAGAAATGAAGACCGATTATCATTAAATGCCTAAAAAGGGAAGATGTATATCCAATCT
Source organism: Oryctolagus cuniculus (assembly GCF_964237555.1). Taxonomy (NCBI): domain Eukaryota; kingdom Metazoa; phylum Chordata; class Mammalia; order Lagomorpha; family Leporidae; genus Oryctolagus; species Oryctolagus cuniculus. Next base: position 47,416,190 of record NC_091450.1, read on the forward strand.
GACACCACCACATAAGCTAACAAGGCTCATGATTGTGTACTGACATGGAAATCACCACACTCTAAAATACTAAGCAAATATGTAAATGAGTGGGTGGGAGAAATGAGTTGGAAAAACCATAGTACCTTAAAGTTTTATTTTAAAAAATGGAGAAATTTTAAAATTATTAAAATTATCTACTGGATTACAAATATGAAATTTTTTTAATGAGACTTTGGGTCGCAAAGGTGATTGTTACAAACCGTCAAGAGACATTCAGCTTTCGTTCACTCCCTCCAATAAGGATAACCTCAATGTAAATATTAGTCTTCCTTCGAGAATAATGAAAGTAAAGACTCTTTTAGACAGGAATAAAAGATCGTTCATTCATCTCCAAAATGAATTAGAAGTGGTTTAAAACGACCTATTTTAAACACAACTTTGTGGGGCCAGTGCTGTGGCGCAGTAAGTTAATCCTCTGCCTGTGGCGCTGGCATCCCATATGGGCGCCGGTTCTAGTCCGGGCTGCTCCTCTTCCAATGTAGCTCTCTGCTGTGCCCTGGGAAAGCAGTAGAAGACGGCCCAAGTCCTTGGGCCCCTGCACACATATGGGATACCAGGAAGAAGCACCTGGCTCCTGGCTTCTGATCGGCATAGCTCTGGCCATTGCAGCCATCTGGGGAGTGAACCAATGGAAGGAAGACCTTTCTCTCTGTCTCTCCCTCTCACTGTCTGTAACTTACCTGTCAAATAAAACAAACAAAATCTTTAAAAAAAAAACACACAACTTTGTAAGCGACAATTCTATAGTTTATGATTGATCGCTATTGAGAACAACTGTGGGAGCTGGTGTTGTAGTACAGCAGGTAAAGCCATCACCTGCAATGCTGGCAACCCATATGGGGGCATAGGTTCATGCCCTGGCTGATCCACTTCCCATCCAGCTCCCTAAATGGCCTAGGAAAAGCAGCGGAAGATGGCCAAAATGCCTAGGCCCCTGCTACCTGCTCACGTGGGAGACCTGGAAGAAGCTCTTGGCTCCTGACTTTGGCCTGGCCCAACTGTGGCCACTGTGATGATCTGAGGAGGGAACCAGCAGATAGAAGATCTCTCTCTGTCTCTCTCTCTTCTCTCTCTGTGACTTTCAGATGTAGAGTTACAAAGAGAGGGAGAGACAGAAAGAAAGGTCTTCCTTCAGCTGGTTCACTCCCCAAATGACTGCAATGGCCAGAGCTGAGCTGATCCAAAGCCAGAAGCCAGGAGCTCCTCTGGGTCTCCCACACGGGTCCAGGGTCTAAGCACTTGGGACATTCTACACTGCTTTCCCAGGCCATAAGCAGACAGCTGGATTGGAAGAGGGGCAGGTGGGACACAAACCGGCACACATAAGGGATGCTGGCACCACAAAGCAGAGGCTTAGCCTACTACACCACAGCACCAGCCCCTAAATAAATATTTAAAAAACTAAAGTACAAACTGTGCTTCAACAGTAAGACAACAAAACATCAATTAGAAATGAGAAAAGGGCGCAGGCATTTAGCCTAGCAGTTAAGACTCACATGGATTCTATCAGAGTGATGGGGTTTTCGCTCTGGCTCTGGCTCACACAGATCCTGGGAGGCAGTGGTGATGGTGCGAATAACTGAGTTCCTGCCACCCACATGGGAGGCCTGAGTTGTGTTCCTTGCTCCTGGCTTTGGCCCTGGCCAGCTCAGCCCATTGCAGGCATTTGGAGAATTAATCATTAGATGGGAGCTCTCTTGCCTTATATGTCTCTTTCTCTCTCTGCCTTTCAAATAAATTCTTAAAATTAATTTTAAAATAGTGAAAAATATAGGTAAAGGAACTGAAAGAGACATTTCTTACAAGAAGACATACAAATGGCAAACAGATATATGAAACAGATAAATTTTAAAAATATAGGAAAAACATGAGTAATTATTAGGGAAAAGCAAATTAAAGCCACAATGAGACATTACATCACACCTGTCAGAATGGCTTCTATCAAGAAAACAAAAAGTATTGAGAAAAGGGAACCTTGTACATTGTTGGTAAGAAAGCATATCAGTATAGTAATTTTTCAAAAAAGATTTATTTATTTATTTATTTATTTGAAAGATTGAGAGAGAGAGAGAGAGAGAGGAAACAGTGGAGAGAAATCTTTCAACAGCTTGTTTGCCCCACATGGCCACAACGGCCAGGTCTGGGCCAGGCTGAAGCCAGGAGCCAAGGAACTCTACGCTAGTCACTCACATGAGTAGCAGGGGTCCAAATACTTGAACTAGCCTCCACTGCCTTCCCAAGCACATTAGCAGGAAGCTGGATCAGAAGTGGAGCAGCCTCTATGGGATGCCAGTGTCACAGATGGCTGCTTAACCTGCTGCACCACAATGCTGGCCCCAGTATGGCCATTTTGGAAAACTGCATGGGGGTTCCACAAAAAATAAAAATAAAGACAGAATTATTGTATGATCTAGCAATACCTCCCCTGAGTATGTACTCAAACGTTTTGAAATAAGTCTATCAAACAGATGTCTGCACTTCCATTATCTGAGTTACAGAATCAACCTAAGTGTCCATCAGAAAAAAGGGATAAAGAAAATACAGTATAGGGCCGGCACCGTGGTTCACTAGGCTAATCCTCCGCCTTGCGGCGCCGGCACACCGGGTTCTAGTCCCGGGCGGGGTGCCGGATTCTGTCCTGGTTGCCCCTCTTCCAGGCCAGCTCTCTGCTGTGGCCAGGGAGTGCAGTGGAGGATGGCCCAAGTGCTTGGGCCCTGCACCCCATGGGAGACCAGGAGAAGTACCTGGCTCCTGCCATCGGATCAGCGCGGTGCGCCGGCAGCAGCATGCCGGCCGTGGCGGCCATTGGAGGGGGAACCAACGGCAAAGGAAGACCTTTCTCTCTGTCTCTCTCTCTCACTGTCCACTCTGCCTGTCAAAAAAAAAAAAAAAATACAGTATATACACACAATGGAATACTATTCATCCTTTTAAAAGAAGAAAGTTCTGCCATTTACAACAAAATGGATGGAACTGGAGAACGTTATAGTAGGTGAAATAAGCCAGACATAGAAAGACAAAGAACACACGTGCTCACTTACATGTGGAATCTCAAACAATCAAATACATAGAAGCTGAAAGCAGAATGGTGGTGAGAGAGGCTATGGGGCAAGAGAAAAGGGGAATGCTGGTCATAGGGTACAAAATCTCAGGAGGAATATGGTATTCTTTCTTTTTTCATTTGTATTACACTTTACAATGAATATGGTTAATAATACAGTACTGTACATCTCAAAATTGCTAACAGTAAATCCCAATGTTTTCACAACAAAAAGTGTCAAGTATTTGAGGTGACAGATACGTGTACTAGTTTGATTCAATTATTTCACATTGTATTCCTAAATCATAACACCATTTTGAATTCCATAAATTTACACAATTATAATCTGTCAATATGTAATAAAAACTAAAATGTTATAAGGTGTTGCACATGTGATTTTGAGCCATTCTTTTACAAAATTTTTATATGGCAAAATTATCTGTACTGCTTTATTTCCTATTATTATAGCAACAAATATCCCTGCAGGATGCAAAGATCTGTCAGTAGCATTAATACCAACACTCAACTGATCTTACAGAGTTTAATTTCTTCTTAATCAAAATAAAATTCAGAAAAAGAGCTGGCTGACAAAATTTTAATTTTATTCCTTGGGTTTTGATAAATAAAAGAGAAATTACACCTTCGTTCCATACTAACAATGTAATGGTTTGGCCATTTAATTGCCTCATTATCAAGGTAGAAGGGGACACAGAGAATCATAAAGAGAAGAGTAATGCATCACCAAAATGTATCTTGGTGAACGCTGGGGTTGATAGGAATGCTGGAGAAGCTGGTAAGAAAAATGAACTTCCAAGAGTGATTTGTTCAAATGCTGTTAGGTCTCTGCACAAAAACATAGAGAAAAGCACCCCACCGAAATTCACACCTCTGTTCATTCATTCATTCATTGAATTGCTTGGTCATTCATATATTCATTCAACAACTAATGAACTCTGGGTTAATAGATGCATATATAATAATCCCCAGGTTAAATCTTAGAAGAGAAAGATATGTAACTCAAGCACCCAGTAATATATACTACCTGGGGAGACAGGAATACAGGAGAAAGTAATTCATGATGCCACCAGTTGAAGTTCACATGGTTTTTGAAGTCTAAGGTGGCACACATTAGATTTCTAGGCTCCAAGGCACAATTTTAAAAGCAGACTTCTGCCATGCCATGACTATTAAGAAAGATCTTCCCCACCCATACTGGGAGCTGTCTCACCTACCAGCGTACCTTTAGGTCTGTATGGATTATAATTCTGGGTTAAAACAAAGACCAGCACTAAGCACTCCAACTTGGAAAGCATCTGAGTGAAGTTGTAATCTAGGGCTTGGCCTTCTAGAATCATGAACTCTATAGTAAATCAGAGTGGTATTGGCAGTGGTTTGTAGTAAAGATAAACCACTCTCTCTTGTCCCAAGTCCTAAAAGCAGCTGCTGTACACTAAGCGTCTGTAGGATTTGTGTGGTGTCTATTGCCTCTGCTAAAGCAGCTATTTCTGGAGCTGACCCCGGTATAAAAGCTGGGGTGAGCTGAGCTTTTCTGCCTATTAGAGTGAACAGCAGGGCAAAGGGTAAACCTCTCTGAGTAGAGGGGTCGGAGGACACAGACACTGGTTCAGCTTTAGCTGACAGCGCCAGGCGAGCACTTCTAATCTCCCCAGTTAGCCCTGAATCAGTGTCGTGTCCATGCACCCTGACAGAGGACAGACACACAGGACTCGCTGAAAGGATAAAGAGTGGCCTGGTGAAGCACAGATGCTGAACACAGTCCAAATCCTTCATTCTTTCAGCTAAGGAGGCTTTGCTGAAACCCACATCCATTTGGGACAAGTCTTGGCTCTTCTGCAATAAAATGACGCCTTCTAGTCTGATCCTGAGGAAACAGACTACGCTTATTCCAAGAATTTCAGACTCAGTAATTAAAAGGCATACTCTTTCCTCCCTCTCTACTCTCTGCTGCCTGGAGAAAAAGAAAAGTCAAGGCAAAGATTAGGAAGATGACATCCACACCACTATCATTATCCAGTACCAGGTAACTCCTGGGGCGACTTCCTTCAGACCCTCCTAACAGTCAATCAGACCGAGCTGGAGAGTAAAAGAAACAGCATTGAGCAGGACTGGAGGCTTTACTCCATGGGATTCTTTTCAAGCTTACAAACACATTCAAAGAAGGACACTGTGATCTCTGGTTTGCCAGTAAGGAAACTGAGCCTGCAAGAAGTTAAATAACTTGCTCATGATCACACACCCAGTCAGCAAGCAAGCTGGGATTCTAAGCTTTCTGGGGTTTTTAGACTCCAGAATTTTGCTTGTCCTCACCCTGTTAAGTGTAATTTAAATTTGTACATGTCAAATATCATTTATTTTATTTTTTATATTTGACTGGTAGAGTAACAGACAGTGAGAGAGAGACAGAGAGAAAGATCTTCCTTTTGCCGTTGGTTCACTCCCCAAATGGCCGCTACGGCCAGCGCTATGCCAAACCGAAGCCAGGAGCCAGGTGCTTCTTCCTGGTCTTCCATGCGGGTGCAGGTGCCCAAGCACTTGGGCCATCCTCCACTGCCCTCCCGGGCCACAGCAGAGAGCTGGACTGGAAGAGGAGCAACTGGGACTAGAACCCGGTGCCCATATGGGAAGCCAGCACCGCAGGTGGAGGAGTAACCAAGTGAGCCACAGCGCTGACCCTGTCAAATATCATTTAAATGCAGCAGGGAAGCTTGCTCTTTGTTAAGGCTTAATTTTATTTATTTCAAAGGCAGGGTTACACAGAGCCAGGGAAAGACAGAAAGAGTGAAAGTGAAGATCTTCCACCTGCTGCCTCACTCTCCAAATGACCACAATGGACAGGGCTGGGCCAGGCCAAAGCCAAGGAGCTTGGAATTCTATCCAGGTCTCCCACATGGGCCATCTTCTGCTGCTTTCCCAGATGCATTAGCAGGGAGCTAGATCAGAACTGGATCAGCCAGGACTAAAAAATGCGCCACAACACTGGCCCCTCAGCAACTTGCTTCTAGAAGAACCCGTAGAGTGAACTATTGGGTAATAACCCCCATTCATCCACCCCCTAAAATAAAATATCAGCAATGTGAATAATCATCCATTGATTTATCTTATAAAGTCAAGTTATTTTGGTAATCATTATCTGATGAAAATAAGGCCCGCTTGCAGAAGCTGAAGACGGTGACTGTCAGCTTCCATCAAGCTCGGCAAAGTGGAAAGGAGCAGTGGGAAGGGGATGGTGGGCAAGCTGTCTTACAGTCCCGGGAGAAGTCTTCACCGGGGTGGATTCTCAAAGTGCTCGCTTAGCAGTTCATTGGTTCACAACTCACAGAAAGGTACCTGGCCTTCACTCTTGAGGTAATGAACCACAGATCCCCTTATCAGAGGAAACTAAGAGAGGTTCTTGTCCTCAGGAGAAAACGACAGTACAACCATTTGACAGATGACTTCGTAGGGAACATGAAAACGGTGGTCTGGAAGATGACTAGCAGGAAGGGAGCTTAGGGCTGGGTCTGAGTATACAACCAGATCCGCCCCACATTCGACCCAGGTGTACTTCAACACTGACCTCTCTTAACTCAAAACAGCAGAGGACAGTACACTTAAGTCTTCACTAACACATCAGAGTGAGGCAAGTCTACATTTTATTAAATGTTACAACAGCCAGTTATAGATTGTATAGTTTTCAAGAGCTTAGGTAATATGTTTAACATTCAGAGAAATGACCTATAATTTAGAAATGTCATGATGGGGATAAATGTCACTGTTGGACCACCAAACCAGTTTAGGAAATGGAACAATGTGCATTGGGAAAAATACATATCTTACTATAGAAGGTCCACAAAAGTACCTGACTTTGTTCAGAAAAAAGAACAGTAAGAACATTTCAAATGAGAAGTGAAAGAATTTTCTCCATATAAAAGGAAAACTTGCGAGAGAAATTAGGAAATAAGTAACTCTTGAATTTTACCCAAAAGTTTACAAAATAAATTTACTATTTATTCCACTAGAAACTTTATTTTGTCAAACCAGGATATTAAAGTTACTATTTATCTCATGTCTACACTGTACTTACTGGAGTACTACCTTAAATTCCTTTTATAACTTAAATTACACACATATTTTTCAACCTATTATCACAAAAGCTATCAATAGAGAAGATTTTTTGCAAACAAAATGCCCTGTTTGCTCTATTTTATGTGGCCATGTTGCCCTATTCCCTTCCTCTGTCACAAAATTTTAATGTGAAGTTTTAATTAATATTTTAATACAAATGTAACACCTCTTATTCCCTCCTCAAGAGGAAAATTAAAATAGTAACCTGTTTAAATTCATGAAAAGAGGCCGGCGCTGTGGCTCAATAGGCTAATACTCTGCCTTACGGCGCCTGCACACCAGGTTCTAGTCCCGGGTGGGGCGCCGGATTCTGTCCCAGTTGCCCCTCTTCCAGGCCAGCTCTCTGCTGTGGCCAGGGAGTGCAGTGGAGGATGGCCCAAGTGCTTGGGCCCTGCACCCCATGGGAGACCAGGAGAAGCACCTGGCTCCTGCCTTCAGATCAGTGTGGTGCGCTGGCCGCAGCGTGCCAGCCACGGCGGCCATTGGAGGGTGAACCAACGGCAAAAGGAAGACCTTTCTCTCTGTCTCTCTCTCTCTCTCACTGTCCACTCTGCCTGTCAAATAAATAAATAAATAAAAATAAAATAAAATAATAAATTCATGGAAAGAAATTGCCAGGATCACAACATGGGAAGTGAGATACTCAGCAGACTCATAGAATGGCAGATGTCCTAAATAGCACTCTGGCCTCAGAATCAGACCTAAAGGCATTCGGATCTGGCTGAAAAGCCCATGAGAGTATTTCAGGCATGGAAAGCCAAGACACTCTGGCAAAAGATCTCTGCGAGTGAGATCCCAGTGGAAAGAACAGGTCTTCAAAGAAGGAGGTACCTTTCTCTGAAGGGAGGAGAGAACCTCCACTTTGACTATGACCTTGTCTAAACAAGATAAGAATCAGAGAACTCAGAGGGCTTCCATAGCCTTGGAAACTCATGACTGGAGCATAGGGAGACTACTGATGCCATAGACAGGAGTGTCAATTGGTAAAGTCAACAACAGGAGTCACTGTGCACTTACTCCTCATGTAGGATCTCTGTCCTTAATGTGCTGTGTATTGAGATTTAATGCTATAACGAGTACTCAAACAATATATTTCACTTTGTGTTTCTATAGGGGTGCAAACTGTTGAAATCTTTACTTAATGTATACTAAACTGATCCTCTGTAAAAAAAAAAAAAAGAAAAGAAAAGAAATTATCAACTCCCAACTTGACTCTCACTGGGATTAAACATGACAATAGGTCTGATCTGATTTCATCATCATTTAAAAAAAAATCATCTATTATTTTTCACTTTATGTTTCTGTGTGGGAGCAAACTGTTGAAATACTTACTTAATGTATACTAAGCTGATCTTCTGTATATTAAGATAATCGAAAATGAATCTTGATGTGAATGGAAGGGGAGAGGGAGTGGGAAAGGGGAGGGTAGTGGGTGGGAGGGACGGTATGTGGGGGAAGCCATTGTAATCCATAAATCGTACTTTGGAAATTTATATTCATTAAATAAAAGTTAAAAAAAAAAAAAGAAATTGCCAGGATCAGAAACGAGGTTGTTTTGCTCTTGGGAATTGAGGAACTATCATGTATTGAACATTTTCAAGGTCTGTCAGTCACTCTGCTAAGGACTTAACATCCATGATTTCACTTCATTACATCCCTACTAGAAAGTTTTGCCTCCATCCTAACCACAAGAAAGAATCTAACATTTCTAATATCAAATTCTGCTCAATACTGAATCAGAATGGACTTGAACAGGATACCTAGTTTGACCAACTGCCTCTAAGTGCTGGATCCAGATGAAATTTAGGGGAAAAAAAGCCCTAGAAAATACATTCAACTCCTCATTTTGCAAAAAAAAAGGTGATCTACCAACATGCCAAGAGACAGACTCAGGGTCACAAAATATGTTAAGAGAATCAAGGGCAATGGAAAACTAGGTTTCTTACCTTTCCTACTCTGCTTTGAGATCACCCAGCCCCTACCAGGACATAGGACAGCAAACACCTGCCCTATTCAGGGGGGCTGGGAAAAGCAGAGGGAGAGGCATGAAAGGAGCCATGGAAGGGGAAAAACTATATATAGTGATGGCCTGAAAAGAGTCAGAGACCAGAGTATAAAAGAAGACAGGTGTGCAATTAAGCTTTGCTACAGTACTTTAAGAGTAGTAAACCACTCTTTATTCTCACCTATAAAGATACTCCAATATTATATATTAGCATACTTCCCAGGATTGAGATACAGACTACATTTGCATAATATAATCTATAAAGCTGTATTTGTAAAATTCCCATTACTGAGTACCTTAGTGTGTTCCATGCTGCTCTAACAGGATACCCCAGACACAGTAACTGATAATTTAATTATTTGACTCCCAGTTTCAAGGCATCTAGTGAAGGCCTTCTCTCTGCAAGGCCACATGGGTGAGACAGAGAAAGGTGCAAATTGGCAACTTAAACCCTTTGATGGCCGGCGCCGCGGCTCACTAGGCTAATCCTCCGCCTTGCGGTGCTGGCACACCGGGTTCTAGTCCCGGTCGGGGCGCCGGATTCTGTCCCGGTTGCCCCTCTTCCAAGCCAGCCCTCTGCTGTGGCCAGGGAGTGCAGTGGAGGATGGCCCAGGTGCTTGGGCCCTGCACCCCATGGGAGACCAGGAAAAGCACCTGGCTCCTGCCTTCGGATCAGCGCAGTGTGCCGGCCACAGTGCGCTGGCCGCGGCGGCCATTGGAGGGTGAACCAACGGCAAAGGAAGGCCTCTCTCTCTGTCTCTCTCTCTCACTGTCCACTCTGCCTGTCCAAAAAAAAAAAAAAAAAAAAAAACAAAAACAAAAACAAAAACCACCCTTTGATAATTGGCATTAATCCACTCATGAGGGTACAGTAAACAGTAGAGTGCAATTCTGCTCCTCTTTTGGTGTAGAAGCCATAATGCCCCTCCTCATCTCAATTTCGAGTTCCGCCAGGTGAGCAGTTCTCACAACAAGCCCCACCCACATAGCTTCACAAGTAGAGTATGGGAATTTGCATTTCTCCCAAGTTCTGAGGTGAAGCTGAGGCTGCCTTGCTTTCTCTTGATAAGTTTTCGTCTCTATTTTAAAATATTCACAGGTTCGTGCTCACTTAGTTGCCCTTACATGAGGGTACAACGTTCTTCCTTCCATCTAATATTTCTTGGACTAAGTGAAGTTTAAAGCTGTTTGCTCAAGTGGATGAGCAAAGGGAGACTGAACAAAAAGATTTTTTAAAAGATTAATTCTGGTTCAGTGCTATTACAACCTGCAGACCCCCTAAAATGTCAAAAAGAATGGTTTTCTATTCTGTCGAATTTTACTTTATGCAGAAAATGACTTGTAATCTCAAAGCAGAAGATCTTGTATTACAATATTTCCTTTTTCCATTATAGGAAAATCTTATTAACTTGGATCAACTACAGGGAAAGTGAATCTAAATTGGTAAAAAATTAAAATAGTGGAGTAATGCTCAATAAATATTATTTTATTAAGTCAATTAGCTAGAAATAGGCAAGGTCAAGGGAAGGCTAAACAAGCCGCTTAAATAATTGAGAGATACGCCTTGATCACTTCCCAGCTACAGAAATCTGTCATGGCTCCTATGGGTCTCAGTATGGAAGTCCATCTTCTCAAGCCAACACTAAAGGCACCAAAAGTGCACTTACCGTGAACTCCAATCAACTGGAAAACCACATACTGCAATAGTCACATCAAAATATATCTCCTCCAATCTACATATCCAAGACAATCCATCCTCTTAAGGTTCTACTATAATTCTCATAGTACTATTTCAATAATCAAGAAATCTGATATTTGGGGCCAGGGCTGTGGTGTAGTGAGTAAAGCTGCAGCCTGCAGTGCCAGCATCCCATATGGGCACTGATTTGAATCCTGGCTACACTTCGGATACAGCTCTCTGCCAATGTGCCTAGGAAAGCAGTAGAAGATGGCCCACTTCCTTGGACCCCTGCAGCTGCATGGGAGACCTGGAAGAAGCTCCTGGCTCCTGGCTTTGGATCAGCCCAGCTCCAGATGTTGTGGCCATTTGGGGAGAGAACCATCGGATGGAAGACCTCTTTCTCTCTCTGCCTCTGCCTCTCTGTAACTCTGCCTTTCAAATAAATAAATAAATCTTTGTTTAAAAAAAAAGAAATCTGAAAATTTTAAAAAGTAGTAAATGTAAACATTAAGATCTCCAAGTAGAAATCTGCACATAAATGTTGATAGCAATTTTTTTTTTCACAATTGCCAAAACTTGAAAGCAAGCAAGATGTCCTTCAGTTGGTGAACAAATAAACCATGGTATATGCATGCAGACAATGGAAAATTATTCAGTGCTAGCAAAAAATCAGCTATCAAGCCATTAAGACATGAAGGGAGCTTTAGCGCTTATTATTAACTGAAAGAAGCCAATCTACAAAGCCACAGACACTCTAATTCCACCTGGACGACATTCTCGAGAAGGCAAGACCTATGGAGACAGTAAGATCATGGCTCCAATGGGTTGGGGAAAGAATGAACAGCAGAACGCAGAAGATTTTATGGCAGTGAAACTATTCTGTACGGTATCATTACATCTGTCAAAACCCACACAATGTTGTATAGCATTCAGAATGAACCCCAACATGAACTACAGTACTTGTTGGGCGATTATGATACATCAGTGTTAAGTTCATCGAAAGATCATTATAGTCAAGGAGGCTGTGTGTGTGTGTGTGTGTGTGTGGTTATGGCAGTGGTGCTGCTGTTAGGAGAAGGGTGTGTTTGACAAACAGCTACACTGTCTGCTCAATTTTGCTACAAAAATTGCTCTAGGGGCCAGTGCTGTGGCATAGCTGCCTGCTGCCAGCATCCCATATGGACACCAGTTTGAGTCTTGGCTGCTCCACTTCTGGTCTAGTTCCCTGCTAATGTGTCTAGGAAAGCAGCAGCAGATGGTCCAAGTACTTGGGGCCCTGCAGCCTTGTGGGAGACTTGGAAGCAGCTCCTGGCTCCTGGCTTCAGATCAACCCAGCTCCAGCCATTGGTCTCTGTAATTTTGCCTTTCAAATACATACATACATACATACATACATACATCTTTTTAAAAAGGTGCTCTAAAAAAGCAAAATCTAAGGACAGGTGTTTAGCCCAGTGGTTAAGACATTCACGTCTCACATTCAATTCCCAGCTCCAAACTCCAGCTTCCTGCTGAAGACCCCACAAGGCAGAAGTGAGTGCTCAGGCAGTCGGGTTACTGCCACACACATGGGAAATCTGGGTTGAGTCCCAGCTCCCAGCTTCAGCTCAATGTGAATCAGCAGATAAGAGCTTGCTCTTGCTTTCCAGTCTATGTCTCTATAAAAAAAAAGTCTACATATATATATACACGTATCTATGTTTTATATTAAAATATATAAAAATGGACCCACACACTTTTCTGATTTCATCTAGGCAGGTCTCTAACATCCTAACTAAATCTTCCATAAACTGGTTATTCTTAGTAAGGAAAGATGAAGAAAGAAATAAGATTTTTGATTCAAGTTTTTTTAACCTTTATTTAATAAATATAAATGTCTAAAGCACAACTTTTGAATTATAGCAGCTTTTCCCCCCATAACCACCCTCCCACCTGCAAGCATCCCATTTCCCACTCCCTCTCCCATCCCATTATGCATCAAGATTCATTTTCAATTATATTTATATACAGAAGATCTACTTAGTATTTACTAAGTAAAGATTTCAACAGTTTGCACCCACACAGACACACAAAGTATAGAGTACTGTTTTAGTAGTAGTTTTACCGTTAATTCATAGTACAACACATTAAGGACAGAGGTCCTATATGGGGAGTAAGTGCACAGTGACTCCTGCTGTTGATTTAACAATTGACACTCTTATTTATGACATCAGTAATCACCCGAGGCTCTTGTCATGAGCTGCCAAGGCTATGGAAGCCTCTTGAGTTCACCAATGCCGATGTTATTTAAACAAAGCCATAGTCAAAGTGGAAGTTCTCAACTCCCTTCAGAGAAAGGTACTGCCTTCTTTGATGGTCCGTTCTTCCCGCTGGGATCTCACTCACAGACATCTTTCATTTAGGTCACTTTTTAAAATTATTTTAAAAGAAAAAAGCAGCATATACCAATAGATAAACACAGGCATGTTTCTTCCTGAAAGGCAAATTACAACTTCTTTCTCCTTTGATTCAAAATTTTTATAGGATTTGTAAGATATTTTTAAGCTCTATTACAATCATTATAAAAATTGACTGTGAATTACCCCTCAAGTTCAAATAATGCTCTTTTAGGGGGTACACAGAGATCTACTTTTCTTTTAATACCTTCCCGGTAAATTTACCTTGGAATTAAGTCATAATTTTTTTTATGAGGCCTCAATGCTACTCAACTGATTTTACAAAAGGTTAATGATGGTTCTGCAACACTCTAGACATGGCAGAGTTTATAGGACAAAGCCAGATTGATCACTGCTTACAGCTGGTTCCATTTGACATTGAAGAGAACGTCCAGCTGGCTGCATTACTGAGTTCTTAAGAGTATGCATCTCAAATCACAAGGTTTCAAAAAAAATCACACTGTGCTGAATGGCTTCCATCAGTTTCATTAATGCCTAGTTTCAGGAAAATCTTTCATCTGAGAATCTAGAAGATAGTGTCACTAACAGAAGCCATTCCGATAGGACATATGTTTCCTTAGCTGCCTTCCCATGACTAGGTACATTTTCGTTGTTTTTTTTTTTTTTTTCATTTTCAATTAACTTTATGCACAGAAGATCAACTCTATACTAAGAAAAGATTTCAATAATTTGCTCACACACACAAACACACACACAGAAAACTGTTTGGGAACAAGTTTTACAGTTAATTCTCATAGTACAACTCAATGAGACAGAGAGCCAACATGTGGAGCAAGTGCACAGTGACTCCTGTTGTTAATTTAACAATTAACACCCTTCTGTATGATTAGTGATCACCTAAGGCTCTTGGCATGAACTGCCAAGGCTACGGAAGTCTTTTGAATCTACAATCTCTACCAGTATTTAGACAAAGCCATAAACAAAGTGGAAGTTCTTTCTTCCCTTCAGAGAAAAGTACATTCTTCTTTGATGGCCCCTTCCTTCCACTGGGGTCTCACTCACAAAGATTCTTCATGTAGGACATTTTTTTGTGTGTCACAGTGTCTTGGCTTTCCATGCCTGAAATGTTTTCATGGGCTTTTCAGCCAGACCAGAATGCCTTAAGGGCTGATTCTGAGGTCAGAGTGCTATTTAGAGCAATTATTCTATGAGTCAGCTGTGTGGACTACTTCCCATATTGGAACATTCTCTCCTTTTTAATTCTATCTATTATTATTACCAGACACTTCATCTTGAATGTATGCAGAACTATAAAGCTTTCAGTTACCAACTTCCTCCTACCTCTCTAATTCCCACTCTTATTTTTTACTGGGATCTATTTTCAATTGACTTTATATACATATGATTAACTCCATGTTAAGTAAATAATTCAACCAATAGTATTAAGAAGAAAAAAAAATTCCTTGACAGTCAAGATCAGTGCTGTTCAAGTCATTGCTTCTAAAGTGTCAATTTCACTTCTATAGATTTCCTTTTGGGCGCTCTATTAGCTATCACAGATCACAGAGAACATATGGTATTTCTCCCTTTGAGACTGTCTTATTTCACTTAGTATGATCATTCATTTTGTTGAAAATGACCAGATTTTATTTTTTTAAAACCTTGTGTAGTATTCCATAGAGTACATATCCCACAATTTCTTTAACCATTGTTCAGTTAATTGGCATTTAGGTTGATTCCATGTCTTAGGTATTGTGAATTGAGCTTCAATAAACAGGTGGGTGCAGATAACTATTCTATTTGCTGATTAAATTTCCATTGGGGCCAGTGCCGTGGCTCATTTGGCTAATGCCCTGCCTGTGGCGCTGGTACCCTGAGTTC
The DNA here is from genome assembly GCF_964237555.1 of Oryctolagus cuniculus. NCBI lineage: Eukaryota > Metazoa > Chordata > Mammalia > Lagomorpha > Leporidae > Oryctolagus > Oryctolagus cuniculus. The sequence continues at coordinate 47,431,360 of NC_091450.1, forward strand.
TAGTCCCAGTTGGGGTGCCGGATTCTGTCCCGGTTGCTTCTCTTCCAGTCCAGCTCTCTGCTGTGGCCCAGGAAGGCAGTGGAGGATGGCCCAAGTGCTTGGGCCCTGCATCCGCATGGGAGACCAGGAGGAAGCACGTGGCTCCTGGCTTCGGATTGGTGCAGCGTGCCAGCAATAGTGGCAATTTGGGGGGTGAACCAGTAGAGGGAAGACCTTTCTCCCTGTCTCTCTCTCTCTCTCACTGTCTAACTCTGTCAAAAAAAATTTTTTTTTCCATTGAGTAAATTCCAAGGAATGTGATGCATGAGTCATATGGTAAGACTTCTGGAAATTTCTGAGGTATGCAGATTTCTGAGGTATCTCCAAACTGTCTTCCATAGTGGCTTTACCAGTTTGCAATCCCACCAACAGTGGATTAGTGTACCTTTTCCTCTACATCTTCACCACATTTGTTGCTTGTTGATTTCTGTAGGAAAGCCATTCTAATTGGGGTGAGGTGAAACCTCATTGTGGTTTTGATTTGCATTTCCCTGACAGCTAGTGATCTTGAATATTTTTTCATGCGTTTGTTGTCCACTTGGATTTCTTCTTTTGAAAAATGTCCTTTGCCCATTTCTTAAATGGGTTGTTGGTTTTGTTGTTGGGGAGTTTCTTGATCTCTTTATATACTCTGGTTATTAACCCTTTATCAGCTGCATAGTTTGCAAGTAATTTCTCCCAATCTTTCAGTTGCCTCTTCACTTTCCTGTTTGTTTCACCATACAGAAGCTTCTCAATTTAATGTAATCTCATTTGTTAATTTTGGCTTTGATTGCCTGTGTCTCTGGAGTCTTTTCCAAGAACTCTTTGCCTGTGCCAATGTCTTGCAGGGTTTCCTCAGTGCTCTTTAATAATTTGATGGTATCAGGTCATAGATTTAGGTCTTTAATCCATTTTGAGTGGATTTTTGAATAAGGTGTAAGGTAGTGATCATGCTTCATACTTCAGCATATGGAAATCCAGTTTTCCCAGCACTATTTGTTGAAGAGACTGTCCTTGCTCCAAGGATTGGTTTTAGCTCCTTGTTGGTCAAATATAAGTTGGTTATAGATGCTTAGATTGGTTTCTAGCATTTCGATTCTGTTCCATTGGTCTATCCTTCGAATTTTGTATGAATACCAGGCTACTTTGATTATAACTGCCTTGTAGTATGTCTTGAAATCTGGTATTGTGATGCCTATGGCTTTGTTTTTGTTGTGTAAGACTGCTTTAGCTATTCAAGGTCTCCTGTGTTTCCATATGAATTTCAGCATCATTTTTTCTAAATCTAAGAAGAATGTCTTTGGTATTTTGATGGTATTTCATTGTATCTGTAAATTGCTTTTGGAAGAATGGACATTTTGATGATATTGATTCTTCCAATCCATGAACATGGAAGTTTTTTCCATTTTTTTGAATCTTCTATTTCTTTCCTTAATGTTTTATAATTCCATCATAGAGATCTTTGACGTCCTTGGATAAATTTATTCCAAGGCATTTGATTTATTTTGTAGCTACTGTGAATGGGATTGATCTTAGAAGTTCTTTCTCAGCCATAGTATTGTCTGTGTGTACAAAGGCTGTTGTTTTTTGTGTATTGATTCTATATCCTGCTACTTTAACAAACTCTTCCATGAGTTCCAATAGTCTCTCTGTGGAGTCTTATGGATTCCCCTAAATATGGAATCATGTCATCTGCAAATAGGGACAGTTTGAGTTCCTCTTTCCCAATTTGAATCCTTTTTATTTCTTTTTCTTACCTAATGGCTCTGGCTAAAATTTCCAGGACTATATTGTATAGCAATGCTGAGAGTGGGCATCCTTGTCTGGTTCCAAATCTCAGTGGGAATGCTTCCAACTTTTCCCCATTCAATAGGATGCTGGCCATGCATTTGTCATAAATTGCCTTGATTGTGTTTGGAAACGTTCCTTCTATAACCAATTTGTTTAGAGCTTTCATCATGAAAGGGTGTTGTATTTTATCAAATGCTTTCTCCACATCTATTGAGATAATCATATGGTTTTTGTTCTTCAGTTTGTTAATGCATCACAATGATTGATTTTTGGATGTTGAACCATCCCTGCATATAAGGGATAAATCCTACTTGGTCCAGATGAATGATCTTTATGATGTGTTGGACACGACTGGCCAGAATTTTGTTGAGGACTTTTGCTTCTGTGTTCATCAGGGAAATTGGTCTACAGTTCTCTTTCTCTGTTGAGTCTTTCCCAGGTTTAGGGATTAAGATGATGCTGGCTTCTTAGAAAGAATTTGGGAGGATTCTCTACTTTCAATTGTTTTGAATAACTTGAGAAGAATTGGAGTTAGCTCGTCTTTAAATGTCTATAGAATTCGGCAGTGAAGCCATCTGGTCCTGGACTTTTCTTTGTTGGGAGGGTCTTTATTACTTATTCAATTTCCACCTTCCGATTGCCAAACCTCTCTGTTTGTTCCTCTATACCTTCTCTTTTTTCCCCACCACTGCTATTTGCAGCTCTGTGGCCCCATGATTTCCCATCTCACCTGGTCCACTGGGGGCTGGTGCCAACCTCTTGGTTCCAAGACTCTGCCATTTCCCTTTCTTATTTGCTCTTTCAGCATGGACCTGCGCAGCCTCTGTTGGTCTCTTGGGCTTCCCAACACGAATCTCCCACGGCTCTATCTCCAGTGTGTATCTTCTCTCCTTTTTTACTATCTATTTTGCCCTGCATGACTCAGATCGTTCTGTTGTTATACTGCCATCCTGGCATCCCAATATATATTTTTTTTTGAGTTTATTTATTTATTTGAAAGTTAGAGTTACACAGAGAGAGGAGAGGGAGGGAGAGAGAGAGAGAGAGAAAAAGAGAGAGAGAGAGGTCTTCCATCCGCTGGTCCACTCCCCAACTGGCTGCAACAACCGGAGCTGTGCTGGCCTGAAGCCAGGAGCCAAGAGCCCCACCACCACCCCGGGTCTCCCAAGTGGGTACAGGGACCCAAGGACCTGGACCATCCTCCACTGCCTTCCCAGGCCACAGCAGAGAGCTAGATCAGAAGTGGAACAGCTGGGACTCGAACCAGCACCCATATGGGATGCTGGCACTGCAGGCGGTGGCTTTACGCACTATGCTGCAGTGCCAGGCCACCCAGTATATTTTCAATGTCCTTTTATTCACCATACACACAATATTCACATCACTCCCTTACCATCAGAACCATTCAAGTTTTGTTAACACTTTAGACACTGAGGGAGATTTACAGGAGAATGGCTAACAGTAAGAGTAACATTTTGAGTAGTTATTGTGGACCAAGTACTGTTAGCTCATCACTTGCATTGTCTCCCAAGGACATTTTCCCCATTATGCTAGTAGATGCATTTCATAATATGCCACAGGAAAACAAAGGGTTTGGGGACTCCATCACGTTTTGAAAAGAGAAGCAGAAAATAGCCTAGCACTTAGAGGATAGATTTTGTGCTTCAACTTCTTATCTTTAAATTGGGAATGAAAACATTTATCCTCAAGGAATTATTTTTTGAGGAATAAATGAGATGATGTAGACAGAATACATGAATAGTGACAGTGGACCATTCCCTTGGTATTTTTAAAGTCAATTTTGCAGAATCTAACACTTCTCTGAGAAGTTTATAGATATCTAAAAAATATATTTTTAAGATGTGCCACTCCATTTTCCTAAATGCAAACCTCAATAGGTCCAGTGGAATTAATACTCCCTCAAAATCTCCACAACTGAACTAGTGCACAATTGAACTAGCCCACTTTTACAGTTCTGACATCATTAATCATTTGAACTTTACCTGGTAAGTGCATATAATAAAATGACAAGCAAAAATAGCTGGGTGTTAACAAAAAAAGGATCAAGTTCAAGCAGAGCCGCAAGGATAGAGATAACTGGTAAACCATAGTAGATGAGCAGATTTCAAAAAACCTGCTTTGTATGCTGTTCAGGAGGCAGCAGAATCAGCCCCAAAGAAACAGCAGACTTTAAAAACATGGCCCCTGAGGCCAGGCTGGAAGAAAATCCAAATCACAAGTATGCAAAGACTTTTCAAATAAGAACAAGCTTTTATAGTCATGTATAATATATAAGGAATAATGTCAGGAGAAAAATGCTAACAACAATAATAATTAGAATCAAAGCAATCTAGAATGTTTTAAGAATGGAAAAGTCTATAAATCCAGCTCCAACTTCAGTTTTCAGCAACAGCACTCTATTTCCAAATGGCTAACATGTTTCCTACCAGCACTTAGAACTCCCATATCTCAAGTGGAATGGATAAAGGACTCCACCATCCACCATGACATTTATTTATTGTTCCATCTTCGGAAGGTGTCTCTGGAAGATGCCTCCAGAGGTAGATGAAAGCAGAAGTACACAGAAAGAACCTCACCCTGCACAGTCACCATGCTTTTAAAAATGTTCTTCTCGGTAGTTTACTTCTGCTCAGGACCTTCATGGAGGCTGCAGGAACCCTCCATCTAATCCTATTAATATTACCAACCTAGTGCACCTGCCTGCCAAATTTATACTTTGCAGTATTTTTCTAAATATATATATTTAACAGCTATTCACTGAGCACTTATCACCTCCCAGTTGAGGTCCTGGGAAGTGAGAATACAGCACAGAAAAAGTGATAGGAAATCCTTAAATCCCAGAAGTGCAGAGAAAGAATCAAGTGTTGAGTGACAAGTGCTAAGAAGGGAGTACATAGGGTGAAGGTGATAAACGAGGTACATAGGAAAACCCCTCAGTGGGATATGCAAATGAAGGTATAAAGGTTGAAACCCATCTGGACCATGCAAAATAGCAGGCCCTTAACAAGAACAGCTGCAAAGACGCTTAAGATGGGAAAGGACTTGGCACAATGAACTTGGCAGATCCTGTCAATATTCACCTTAAAAACCTCCATGACCAGTGGTGTAGAAACCTATTTAACCTTTAGAGGCAAAAAATTGCTTTTCTGTCTAGTGCAGTTAGATGATGGACCACAGTGAGTTTCCGCTGTGAACTGGAAATAGCAAAAGGTCTCCAGCACGTTGGTAACCTCTGGCTTAGAGCATTCTCAGGCTAAGAGTCTAGAAGTCTAGCAAAACAAGGACTCAAAGATGGACAGTCACCATCATTGAAATTATTTGAGGCTGGATATCACATGTAGAATTAAAATGATAAAAATCATGACTCTGAATAGAGAAAACATTAAAAAGTAAGTGAGGAGGTGGGCTTTGTAGTGCAAAACGTTAAGCCACCACTTGGAACATCGGCATGCCACATCACAGTGCCTGTCTGAGTACAGACCACTCCACTTCTAATGCGGCTTCAGGTGAATGCATCCTGAGAGGCAGTAGATGATGGCCCAAGTGCTTAGACCCCCTTCTGCCCACATGGGAGACCCAGCTGGAGTTCCACACTCCTAGTTACAGCCTAACCCAGCCCAGGTTGTTTCAGGAATTTGGGAGTAAACCAGCTAATGAAGGATATCTCTCATTCTCTGTTTCAAGTAAATGAAAATAAAAATTAACATAAAAGAGCAGGTGTGGGTGTAGGCATTTGACATAGTGGTTGAGAGGCCACTTAGAATCCTTACATTCCATACTGGAGTATGTGGGTTCCAGTCTTTGCCTCTACTCCTGAACCCAGTTTCCTACTGATGTATGTTAGCAAAATGGTGCAGTCTTATCTATGGTTCGATCTATACCCCGACACCATCCTAGGGTCTAGGCCTGCCACCACCACCATTGCTGGAAGCCAGGTAGCCACATGGCCCAACCACTGGTGTCAGCTCCACCTCCATCCTAATGGGATTCCCTCCTCCTACTTCCCTGCCCACCTACCCACCCCCCAACACCCCGCAAAGTTTTAAAAGGACCTGTTCCTGAGCATGTGTCTCTCTTTCTCTCTGTCTCTTTTCTCTCCATCTCTCTGTCTCTCTCTCTGGATCTCTCTCTTATGCTCCCCATCTCCCTCTTTTTCTTCTTCTCCCTTTACCGCCAGTCTGTTGGGCTTCCCCCAATAGATGCATTCCCTTACTCTGGTGTTTGATGTGTTTTGTGGCAGCCTTACAATGTATATCCTGGCAGCTAGCAGCTGACAGCTCTAGTACCTGGGTCCTGCCAACCACATGGGGGCCACAGATTGAATTCTCAGCTCCTGGCTTCAGTCTCGATGTTATGGGCATTTGGGGAGTAAACCAGCACAAGAGAGATCCCCCCCCCCGCCCCAATCCTCGCCTTTCTCTGACTTTCAAATAAAGTAAATAAGTGGAAAAAAATTTAAGTAGGTGTCTTTACAATAAATCTGATGGTACTATTATGGGCATTCAAGTAGAAGAGGAGAAGAGAATGGTGGCCAAAGTTAGAAAGAGATTATTAGCATTCCCACTTAAAAAGAAGTTAGTCATGCACGTGAGAGGGAGGAGGAAAAGCAGGGAAGAAGAGTTGAGGAGGAAGGGGAGAACCCAAGTAGACCAGAATTATAGGGTTCTAGCCAGAAAAAAGCTTGCAGAGGGATTTAACCTACCTGTTGAGAGGTACAGACGGCTAAGCTAAGATTTCCAGTGATCTGGTTAATAAGAGGAGACTTGAAAAAATTCATGACAAATTAAATTTTTATTTTTATTTCTTTATTTTCTACTTTACTTGAAAGGTAGAAAAACAGACAAATCTGCTGATTCAGTCCCCAAATGCCCACAATAGCGAGGTCTGGACTGGGGATGAAGCCAGGACCCTGCAACTTAATATGTGAGGAGTAAAATGGGTTAATGGGCAGTCTGGAAATTGAGGGTGGAAAATGTTCCCCCCAAAAGTTATCCTTAGCAAGGTCAGAAGGGCCTGCCTGCCCACTCCTTGGAAGCTTCCAGTCTTATCATGAGAATAGCAAGGGAGTGGTGACTCCACCCTTCTGAGCTCCCAGTTTACTGGAAAACCAATTAGGTATCCCACCCTTGTGATGGCTCTTTTGTTTTCTCAGGAGGAAGCCAGACAGCATAAAGAATTACAAGAAGAGTTTCGTCCCTGCCTTATAACTGAATGTCAATCAAAACTGTGCTTAAAAACTCAACTGCCAGGGATCATTTTGGTTTTTTCTTCTCCTGGAAGCCCCCATCCATGCTCCTCTGGCTGGAGGTCTCTGACTCTAATAAATCTTGCCTTTTAAATCTCTCTGTTTGTCCGTTTGGAAATTCTTCTTTCATGTGAGACAAAGAACCGAGGTAATGATATGTTATCTGCCACCATTTTCCTGTAACAAATACAGCTCCCACATGGATGGCAGGGACCCAAGTACTTGAGCCATCATCACCTGCTATCTTCCATGACAAGAAATTTGATTGGAAGCAGAGGAGCCAGGACTTGAACCAGGCACTACAACATCTCAAACAATGCACCTAACACTTGCCCTGGGAAATGAAATTTTCAAAATGAGCTTATTTTGGTGCAAAAAAAAAATCAGACATCCATAAATATTTTTTATATATCTTTGAGGACTTTTGGAAAAATCCCTTCAGATATATGGATTTCAAAAAATTTTGCATCCAAATAAACATATCTTTTAATTTCACTTTTCCATTAACTTTTTCAAATAACTTCATATCCAATAGTTCTGGAACCTATACTATAGAGCCCAGTCTTATGATTTCTTTCTTTAAAGTTTACTTTTTTTAAAACACACAACAATGTCTTTTATTATGTATTTTTTTAAAGTATTTCCTCATTCTCTCTATACATTAGCAAAACTGAGTATGCTGTTTAACATACTGGAACTGCGAACTGGATCATTGCCTAGAGAAGGAACAATTATCCCTAAAACATGCTTTACCAAAGGCCAATTCATCTGCTGACCTCAAGAACACGGAGATGGACACGAGAAACTCATTGTTCCCTGTCTGAACCTTCATTCACCACCATTCAATAACCCTTCTTCAGGCCCAGGTCAGAGGCACATTTCTTGACAATTATTAGGCATGATTTCATCAACATCCTCTGTTGCAGAAATCTGAGCTACATATTTCTTAAGTATCATCAACTAATACATCAGTGCTTGAGGAAGAATGGCATGGACAGCAAGACACCAGTCACATCCAAATAGGATTTTCACAGGTATTTCCTTTGGAACAATCTTGCCAAAGATGGTGTGGCCACCAGGCCTGGTGATCTGACCTTTGGCAAGTTCACCTGCCATCACTGCCTCTCACACATCGAGGCCCTGAGAGAAGTAGAGAGGAAGGAGGAAAACTTGGAAATGGCAGAGGGCTGGAGCATGCAGCCAAGCCTGTGGAGGGAACTTAAAGTTTACTTAAGAAAAAAAAATTTTAAATGTATTTGACAGGCAGAAATAGAGACAAACAGCCAGAGGGAGCTTCTATCTGCTGGTTCATTTACCACAAATGCCTACATTTGGTAGGGCCCAGACCCAGGGCTAAAGCCAGGAGCTGGGAACGCGATCCAAGTCTCCCACCTGGGTAGCAGGAACCCAGTTAATTTTTGGAGCCACCTCCACTGCCTCCGAGAGTCTGAATTAGCAGGAAGCTGGAATCAGAAGAGAGGGCTGCTTACTCGGATTTTGATACCACTGACTTTGATTTACTCCATACAAGATTCTAGAAACACTCACCAAGGGATCTTTTAGTGTATTTAGAAAAGGAAGCAGAGATTCTTGTAAGAGTCAGCATGGCCTCACCAAAAATATCTGGTCAGAAAATCTCATTTAGTTTCATCTTTATTAAGTAGCCAGTACCTCAGGAACTTCTGGTAAACACTGCATATCTGCAAACACCTCCATCGCTGTGGAAGGAAGGAGAACATGGGCAGACAGGTCCAACCAGGCAAAAGATGATAATAAGATGATGCTGATTGGTGGGTGTGGTTGTCCCAGCAGCACCACAGAAAGGCAAGAAAGGACCAGGGAAGTAGAGAAGTGAGAGGAAAGAAAAGTAAGGGAAAATGGAAGGGAATTGAATGAGGAAGTAAAGAAGACAGAAATTTGAAACAGAAATTTAAAATGCTGGCATAAAACAAAACAAAACAGAAACAAATGCCCATGCTACCCAACATGCTGGCCACTGGACATGCATAGTGATTCACATTTGAATTCATGAAAATAAAAACCAGAATGCAGTTGCTGGACCACACTAGCCACACATATCAAGTACTTATGTGGCTAGCAGCTACTGAGATGAACAGCACAGGTATGGGACACGTCTATCATCACAGAAAGTTCCATTTGACAACATTCAGTAAAGAAAGAAGCCTTTTTATTCTGCCTTCCATGAATGACAGTTTCTGAGGTACAAAATACATCATACCTGCTTTGGTTCACTGGAAGTTGGGAATGCAAATATAATCATATCACAAAAGCAAATACAAATTCTGCTTTGCTAATCTTAGCATCTCGTTTCTAGCTTCTGATTATTTAAAAGTACCCATATTGGTGGCTGTCACAATGGCAGACAATAGTGGCAACATAATGATAGACCAAATGCCAAACAAGAGGATAACGCTGTTCTGCTTTAGATTTTACAGTTCATCATTATTCACTGTGGTACCTCACTGGGTATGGGGAAAAAGGCTGCCCAGGAAAGTAATGAATTTAGATAGAAAATTCTTTTAATTACCTCTAATAGAATGGTATGGTATGGACCTCAGGCCTAGAGTTAGACTCTTTGGAGTAGATGTTTAGCAAGGGACAGCTTCTCCATCCCAACTTGGATACAGAATGTGACTTATATGAGCAATAAAACCACAAAAAGAAATGTAGACATGCTTAGTTAAGACAAGTGCTTTACTGTTATTAATTGTTATCTGTAATTTCTCTTGTTTTACATTAGGTAATATGTATTGATTTTGTTTCCCTAATTGAATTGTAAATTTCTAGAAAGCCAAGATGTCTACATTCTTTGGTTGCAGAGCAAATGAGCAGTTAATAAAGTGTGCCAGAAAAATCTCAGTCTATGCTATTATATTTTAAAATATATAAAATATATAATTTCTCTCAACCATTTTTCTGGACATTATCTCATATACAAAGTATGTAGGACTTGGAAACAAGCATCCGAGATTCTAATCCTGGCTGGGACTTCAAGAGTTTTTGTATACCTGCCTAAGACCATTGGGTCAACTAGATGGATGTCACTGGAGTATCTTTGAGGAAATGGTCAAGATAGGTTGGTGGTGGAAACAAGTTTGCAGAAAGCCTTCCGATTAGGACAGCAGTATAAACCTCTCTACTCCCACACCTTAACACAGCATCTCTTCCATTCCCCTTTGAGGCTCAGTCTCAGGAAACTGAGATGTCCAGAGACAACACCAGGAGGGAGGAAAACAAGACAGACTTTTGAAAAAATCTTTTGCTTTCTTTACATATTTGGTCATGTAACGGCCACAGGGATTGAGTCAAAATTTGTTTTGTTTTGTTTTGTTTTTTTCTTGATAGGCAGAGTTAGATAGTGAGAGAGAGAAACAGAGAGAAAGGACTTCCTTCTATTGGTTCACCCTCCAAATGGCTGCTACAGCCGGCGCGCTGTGCCGATCCAAAGCCAGGAGCCAGGTGCCCCCTCCTGGTCTCCCATGTGGGTGCAGGGCCCAAAGACGGGCCATCCTCCACTGCCTTCCTGGGCCAAAGCAGAGAGCTGGACTGGAAGAGGAGCAACGGGGACAGAATCTGGTGCCCCAACTGGGACTAGAACCAGGGGTGCCGGCGGATTAGCCTAGTGAGCCACGGAGCCAGCCAACATTTGTTTCTTAGGCATATGTTTTCAAATAATCTGATGGCATTACAGATTCTATTTCAATTTAAAAGAATCTTCTACCTACCTTGTAAATATTTCAGGTCCTAATAGACTACACAATTCTTTTCTGCATTCATACATTAAAATTAATACCCAGAAGACCTTTACTTCAAACATAGTACCAATACTTACTCAACCATATACAGGAAATAAAAAAAATTGGATCATTTATCAAATAATTTAAAGTGCCTAGTATATGACCCCTGACTTCAGGCTCGTGTTGTGGCACAAAAGCGTAAGCTGCAGTTTGCGATTCTGACATCCCATATAGGAACACCAGTTTTGAGTCTTAGCTACTCTACTTTCCAAAACAGGCTCCCTGCTAATGCGCCTGTGAAGGCAGCAGAAGATAGCCCAGGAGTTCAGGCCTCTGCTACCCATATGAAAACAAGATGGAGTTCCTGGCTCCTGGCTTTGGCCTGGCCCAGACATGACTGTTGGCAACTGGGGAGTCAACCAGCAGATAGAAGGTCTCTCTCTCTCTCTCTATAAATATATATATATATATATACACACACACACACACACACACTTATATATAATCTCTCTCTCTCTCTCTCTCTCTATATATATATATCTTTCCCTCTCTGTCACTCTGCCTTTTAAATAATTAATAAATCTGTTAAACAGATAAATTAGTCTTTTCACAAGAAAGAATTCATCATTTGTTTTCAAACAATTTTACATGATCCAATATCATTTTTGGATTTTACAAAAATAAACCCAGTTTTATCAAAGGGAAATAAGGGACTCAACAGGTGATAACATACTTCTTATACGAGACAGCATCATATAATAAAAACAATATTAGCTTTGGAACGAGACAAGACTCACTTCAAATCCCAATCAGCCACTAACCAACTTTATCAATAGGGCTACACTAGCCCACACAAGTTTAAATGCAAGAAAAAGTCATGTCTACTGGACAACCCTGGCCCTTACTCTAGGCCACAAGCCTGCGGCCCTCATCTACTGAACAGCTTGTACAAGTATATGCAGTTAACCTATATATTCCTAAATACGGCTTTGGATAAACCTCATCTACTCCTTAGTCACTTCATTTCTGAAATGCACACAATGTACCTCATTGGGTTGTGGGGAGGATGAAGCAGAGTGAATGAAATAAAGCCCCTGGCTTGGAGTCTGAAAAATCAGAACAGGGTATCTAGGAAACACTCTGCTACCCCATGCTTTCCCCTGGCCAGCTTCTGCATGGCCCATACCCCTGAAACTGTTCCTATTAAGGATGGATTATATTCTGCCAGTGAGAGTTGTCACTGATTTCCAGGACTCAGCAGTGCCCAGGAGCTGGATAGCAGAAGTGAGATGATGACACACCACGTTAGCGCTAAGCTCCCTCGCGGTGTGTCACACTGCATTGCACAATACTAATCATATAACCTGTATCTTCTCCATTCCATCTCTTTCTAAATTGATTGCTTGTTGTGACCATACATTGTAGTACACAGGACACTAGTTTTAAATTTCACTCCATAAATTCCATCTGGGAAAGCTTTTAAATCCAGCCAACGACTGCTGTGGGTAAACAGAATCTTACCCACACAAACGAAACTCTAACCACTCCCATGATGTTCAGTCATTTCTACTCTGGGAACAAATATGAATTCTTTTTTCCTAAATTAAAAACTCATTTTAAAGAAAAGTGGTATTAAACTACTCCATAAACATAATAAACCACACTTAAAATCTTGGTTTCAATAAATATCTTTGGCCTACAGCTATTAGATTCCAAAAGTGATTTTCTAAGTTTGCCAACAAAACAGTATATTTATTCTGACCATAATTTGTTTTCTGTGGCTTGATGTCCTCTTATGTTTCTTTCTGACACTTAGAGAGGGAAGGAAGTCAGTCCAGAAACCTGTTACAAATTTACACAAAGTTATTCAGGAGAAGAAAGCCCTGGAAAACATCACTGTTTCATCACTGCAAGGTCAGTTTAGGTCTTAAGACAATAACATTAGATGGTGGTGCCTTTGCTCTCCCTCACTGCCTCAGTGACTGGTTAAGGCCATGCAAAGTCCCCTGGAAAATGAGCAAATTACCTAGAAAGAGCAAGACTTGAAGATTCTTCACTTTACTCTGAGGCCTGGCGAGCTCTTCATCATAGGCTGTGGCGTACATTTGCTCAGCTATTAAAAAGTTGGCAAGGGCTGGGCTGAGCTACTATTATGAATAATCATTTAAATTTGTTACTCAGAGTATAGAGTGAAGATAAAAAGATCTTGAGTACAGGGCAGTTAAAAGTTAAGTACAAATCATTCCACATCCTAAACTCAGCTACTGACATTTAATATTTGTGGGGTCAGACCCAAGATTTGATCCTAATAAAACTCAGCTGGAGCTGAGAGACCATCGGATCATGAGCACTGGGAGGCCAGCTAATGATGAGCTGGAACAGGGCAGCTTATTTAACATCACCACCCAACCTACAACCAGGATGGTCCTAATCCCCAAGATTAGGAAACTCATTTTTCTTTAAAACAAACAAACAAAACAAAACAAAACAAAAAAAACACCTTGGGGCTGGGGCTGTGACAAAGCCAGAAAAGCTGACACTGTGATGCTGGAAACCCATCTAGGCACCCCTTCCAATCAAGCTCCCTGCTAATGCACCTGGGAAAGCAGCATTTCACATTCTTGGGCCCCTGTACCCATTTGGGATACGCAGAAGCAGCTCTGGGCTCCTGGCTTCAACCTGGCACAGTCCCACCATTGCAGCCATCTGGGGAGTGAACCAGAGGATGGAAAATTTCTCTCTCTCCCCCTCTCTGTCTCTCCCTCTCCCTCTCTGTAACTCTTTCAAATATTTTTTAAAAAAATTAAAAATTGAAAAAAAAATCCTTAGAATTATTCATTAAAAGTTTGTTTCTAGATTCAGCAAAACTATTTAAATTTATAAAAACTCCTCAGTTTGCTAATTTATATAGTGCTAACTTCATCATTTCTACACTAGCAAGCTGAATTATCTCCATGTTTTTGGGTTTCAGGCGATCTGAAACCTAAAAATTTGATGAAAAGAACTCAGCTGGTGGTATATTGTAAATTGGTACAACTCTTCCAAGAGAGAATTTGCTAATACAGGTTGAAAATGATAAAGATAAATGTTTTCATTCACCAAAAGCATCCGAAATAAAGATGAATATGACAACACTACTAGATTGGTCATCAAGCTGTATGTGAATTTTTCTGTTGCCTTTTTTCTGAGAATCAGACAAAGAAAGAGAAACAGATAGAGAGAACTCACACTGACAGGTTCACTTTCTTTTTATTATTATTTTTTTTAATTTATTTGAAAGACAGAGGTACAGAGAGGTAGAGACACAGAGAGAGGTCTTCTATCCGCTGGTTCACTCCACAAATGGCTGCAATGGCTGGAGCTGTGTCAATCCAAAGTCAGGAACCAGGAGCTTCCTCCGGGTCTCCCACATGTGTCATCTTCTACTGCGTTCCCAGGCCAAGGCAGAGAGCTGGATTAGAAGTGGAGCAGCTGGGACTCGAACCGGCGCCCATATGGGATGCCAGCACTGCAGCCTGGGGCTTCAACCTGTTGCGCCACAGCGTTGGCCCCATGGTTCACTTTCCAAATGCATAAAACAGCTGGGGCTGGACTAGGTTGGGGCTGGGAGATGGGAACTCAATCCAAGTATCCCATTGGGTGGCAGGGACTAATTACTTGAGCCATCTCCTGTTGTCTCCCAGCATCTAGCAGAAGCTGGAATCAGGGACAGAGCCAGGACTTGAAACTATGCACTCTGATACAGGAGGTGGTTATCCTAACCAGCATCTTAACCACTAATCCAATGGCAGTTCCAAAACATGATTATTTTATTGAAAACTCTGGGACAATCTAAAAGTCCAAAAAGCAGAGACCTAATTAAATGAACTACATGATGCTGGCCTAGTTGTAATTTATAAGTTTCCACGTTCTTCAGATCCTAACGTTTACTTCAGATCTCTATTTAAATCACCTCTTCATACAGGGCCAAAGCACCAGAGTGTAAATGACTAAAAATACATACATGAAGAGAAGTGTCTTTTCAATAGCATCATGCTACATTAATATATATGTATATCCCTTAGCCAAGTATACCCTGCAAATTCTTGGAGGGTTCACATTTTGCCTCGAGTATTGCAGGTGTTCAATAAACTGGTCTAAGTGAATGACTTCAAAAGCCAAGTAAAAGGAGTTCCTGATCACATCAAATGGCACACACAGTGGAAAACATACACTGTTTTATATATGACATAGAGGCAATACTGGCCTGTTTAAGAGCTTTCATGATAAATTTCTTCATAAGGAACATCCTCTACTCAAAAAAAGAATTTACCATGAGTGGAGTACATCAAATTCATACATTTCATGACAAACATCAATGTGACCATGACAAGCCTACCAGCATCACACATCTCCCCAAGATGCCCATTAAGAGAGCTGTCCAGGACCCTCTCCAAGCCAGAAATTTTAATCACCAAAATAAACCAATTGATGCTCAGGTTATTTAGCCCTATAACAGAGAACACTGTAATGACTTATTAAACTTGTATTTAAATGCATACACATATATACTGCACTAAAATTCAAACAATTCTAGGTTAATTTAGCAATCATTCTATGACACAGGATTATGAGGTTATCATCTCTTTACCACAATACAATCAATACAAAGAGAGCACCCAAAGGCTGAAAATCACTGACAAGTGGCAGGGAAACATAATGAAAAGAAATATGGTACAACCGAATTCATATCAAGTAGGGAATTGGTATAATCTACAATTACCACAACTTTCATTTTACAGAATGTTCTAATCATATGTCCCAATAAATGAGCTCCCCCTTTTGTTCATTTACTCTCCTATTTTTAATTACTGCCTGCTGCTTCTGAGTTTCAGCAAATGTACCAAATTAATTGTTGAAACCCAACAGACTGTGTCTGCTTGAGAACAGAATTTAAGTTTAAATAATCTGTTCAAGTTGTACATAAGCTAATGTCAAGATGAGGACTCCAATGATATTCATCACTAAAATAGGTAAAATGTATATAGTAGTTATATAATGTGCTAAGTCCCAGCCACTGTGCTTTAGACATTTTATCTTATTTAACATTCAGAACCTTTGAAGGTGCCTCTTCCTTATGCCATCTCCATTTCGTGTATCAGGAAATTGAGGCACAAGGAAGCTAAATAACTAGCCCCAGACTACACATATTACATAGCTGACTAGGGATAATCCCAGCAGAAGTAAGCAAAGTAAGCAGCCAAGTGGGATTCCAACCTAGAGTCCACGCTGTTGGCCTCTACACCCTATCAGGTGAGATTTTTCTATTCAACTACTGAGAGGAAGGCCTGAAATATAAAAAATATATATTTCATATTTCAGTCAAGGGTGTTCAGTCAGTATTTTCTCATAAATCTTGAGGTTTCTGCAAAAGAATATGCCCAATTTCATTCATATCCGGGAACAAATTTTTTAAAATATTTGTTTTAAAATGTTTGCTTATTTGTTTTACTTCTTTGAAGGCAGAGAGAGAAAGAGACAGAGAGAGGAAAAAAGGGAGAGGGAGAGAGAGCAAGAGCGAGAGTGAAAGGAGATCTCATCCACTAGCTCACTCCCCAAATGCCTGCAACAATCAGGGCTGGGTCAGGTCAAAGTCGGGATTCAGGAACTCAGCTCAGGTTTCCATCTAAGAACTTGAGCCATCACCTACTGCCTTCTAGGGTGCACATTAGCAGGAAGCTAGAAGTGGGAGTACGGCTGGGACTTAAACCCAGGTGCTCCAACATGGGACACAGGAGTACCAAGCAGTATGTTAACCACTATGTCATATACCACCTCTTGTCACCAATTCTGAGTGATAATATTTTATGAGAAAGCATGGCATATCCTTTAAATGCATATTTTTGAAAGCTCTACAGAGTGTAATAGTCTATTATTACCCACTCTATAACACAACTTTCAAACAGCACTGACCAATAACATGGACTTCAGACGTGAGCCCTATCTGTACTTCTAAGTGTTTCCAGTAGCCACACTTAGAAATGAAAAAAATAAAAATAGGCAAAATTAACTTTAAGGTATATTTTATGTAATGGTTCCAAAATGCATTATTTCAATATATAATCAATAAAAATTAAAGATATTTTATATTTTTGTTTTCATACTATAACTCCAAAATCCAGTGTGAAGTTTATACTTACAGCACTCTCAACTAGGAAGAGTTACATTCAAATGTCCAATAACCACATGTGGGTAATAGCTACAATACTGAATAGCACAGTTCTAAAGTACATATACAATTTTATAACATAAATGTAAAAAGATGGCTCTGATGCATAGTGCTTTTATAAAATCTGCCCAGCGACTATCTTCTTTAAATCAGAAAGAAAAGGAAAATATCTTTGTGGTACACTGTAGCCTTGTGGTGATCAAGCATTAATTGCTAACTGAAATAGCAATACCTAATTTTAATGTGTCCAGTGAGACTGAGTCCAATAAACGTATTCTTTAGCTGCAGTCTCAACACCTAATTCATCTGCGGGGCCAAACATAGTTTTGGAAAAAAGAATTGAGAAGTAAAAAAATATGTAGCCACTTCTTGAAAAACATGCTGTGGGTAAGTAAAATTGTCCTTTATTTCCAACAGACAACAGTGCTCTCTCTATGTAATTACCTACATGGAATACTGTTGACTCTGGTCATCTTACCCTGATATTTTCTTCAGTTAAAAGTCTATTTCACCCTAAACTCCCAGTCTGGATTTTCTCTCTGAGCAATCAATGTGACTCTGTCCACCACAAGCCAGGAGCAGGAGTACGTGGGAGTTGTTGGGGGGTGGGGGCTCCCAGGAAAAGCAAAGGGTGCTTTTTCCCACTTAGGTTTCATTTACTCAACAATTAAGTACATGGTAACCCTACCACTCTATAATATTGAAAACTGAAAAATTAATTGAGCAAAAGGTTTTTTTTTTTCCCTACTTTAGAGTAGGGATAACATCTAATATAAACAGAATCCCACCTGTGTTGGGAGTACACAATTTACACAGTAAAAAGCAATCAACTGTTATTGACAACCCCCATTCCACCCCACTCCCCAGCAAAAGGCAGAGGGTAGGGGGAGGAAGAATGTCAAAACAAAAGCCTGTGCTAGAAAATTTACAGGGGAAAAGAACAAACATCCTCTTTGGGAATTAGTCTAGGCAACACAGCAAAGAATTATAGCACATAAACTGAGGTTACATAAACACTCTAATAAAATCCAGGGCTTGATTTATGGAAGCAGCCTGTCTCGAGCTTGCTTCCACAGAGAGCTGTGGCTCAGCCTGGAGGACCTGAGGCTGGAAACAAGCACACCCACCCGGCTCCGCGATGCCCAACCCCTCCAGCAGCAGGAGGCCCCAATTTGCTGCCAGTTGCGCCTTCCACTCAGTGGTGTGTGGAAGAGCAATGAAGAACAGGGGGGAGGAGCAGCTAAAAACTTTATATTAACTTTTCTTTTCTTTTGAAGATAGAAATAAGGAAATTTCCTTTGTGTATTCATAGCCCCAGTCTCCAGAGGGCTCTGTACTCTATTCCCACCTTCAAAATCGCATCACCACAATGAAATGCAAAGGGAGGAGAGTTTAGTACCAAATCCAAACAGCTCAGAAGCAACAGGGCTCAAAGCAGCCTCAAAATGTACAAATAAAACAGGGTCCTTCATTAAGGGGCGGGGTGGGGCGGGTGGGGGGAGCTGGCAGCTCTGTGGCCTAACAGGTTAAGCCACTGCCCGCAGTGCTGACATCCCAAAGGTGCCAGTTGCAGTCCCAGGTGCTCCACTTCTGATCCAGCTCCCTGCTGATGTGCCTGGGAAAGCAGCAGCAGATGACCCAAGTCCTTGGCCCCTGGACCCACATGGGAGATTTGGATGAAACTCCTGGCTCCTTCCTGCCCCAGCCCTGGCCGTTGCATCAATTTGGGAAGTTTGCATCAATTTGAAACACTTCTCTCTGCCTCTGCCTTCTCTCTCTGTAACTCAGTCTTTCAAATAAATAAATCTTTAAGAAGGAAAAAAATAAGACAAGTAAATGGAGAAGTGTTCTCAATGAAATTTGTATCATAATTATGTCCAAAATTTCTGGTATTATTCAAAATAGAAGAAAGTAAATATGATCTGGTGTTTTTATTAAATAAAGAAATTCTACCTTCCAAAATTTTTTTTTATTTTTATCAGTGATAGAGATATGGTTATGAAGCTGCCTCTCAGAAATAATGCTGTCAGAGCTTTTTTATAATTTCATTCTAAGTCAGCCTTGGAAATAAATAGACAAGTCAGGAAAAGTTCTCTAAATCTTATTTTCTTAAATAAATTTAACTAAATGTATCTAATAGACCATCGCAAAGCACTTTAAGTTCTACAACATTAAAAAAAAAAAAAAAAGAACAGTGTGCACATGGGATTGTAGCTCCACTTCTACATACAAAAGACTGGCCAGTGAAAATACTCAAAATCACATTGCTCAGATAAATCTCCAAACAAAACATGGGCTGAGCTGTTAGAGAAGCATGTAGGTGTTTATCAGCTGGTTTATTATGCCCACCTCATAGCAAACACGCAACTGGAAAGAACCAGAAGACCTCAAATAAACAGCTTCATTTCTGAATCAATGGTCTTTTACAAGCACTCATAAAGACTTCATGCAGAATACAGAGGTGTCACTAGGAAGCCTGGGCTAAAACAGATTCTCCCAAAGAAAGTTCCAGAACAAGACTGTGAAATAGAACTAAACAGTGCCATCTGGTGCGAGAAAAACAGGGAAAAATATTAGCTATGGAACTACAAGGCAGTACCTCATTTTAAACCTCTAGTCATATCAGAACTTGTGCTTTATTTTTTCTTAGAAAAATAAGTGTTTTGTGTATAATTTTAAAATGTTTTAATTTATTTGAGAAGCAGACAGACAGATAGGCACAGCTCCCGTCCACTGGTTCTCTCCCAGAGTGTGTAACAGCCAGGGCTGGGCTAGACCCAGGTTGAAATCAGGACCCAGGAACACAATCCATACCCACGTAGGTAGCAAGAACCCAGTTACTTCAGCCATCACCACTGTGTCCCAGAGTACGCTAGCAGGAAAGTGGAATCAAGAGCCTGAACTGGGAATTGAACGCACGTACTTCACGGGGATGTGGATGTCTTACTGCTATGAGTGAGTTGGCTGATGGCTCTCTTGCCTGTCTGCCTCAGTGTCTTAAATAACATTTTTAAAAATGCACTAGCAAGCACCTTAAAATCTTTTCCTTTGAATTTCTCATGAGTTTACACACTCTCTCACTCTTTCCTCTCCTTATCCATCCAAGAAATAACACAGTTCAAGTAAATTTAATCAAATCTTACAATTTAATCTCAATCTTGTTTTTTTAGGAAGGAGAAGGCTTCTTGCAGTTTTTAATGGCTTAACGAGTACCTATTCTCCGCACATTCCAGTAACTCCTAACCACTTGGTGATAATAAACACGATAGAATAAAACTAGTAATTTACAAGGGGCCAATTATTAAATTAATCTTAATATGCTATTTCTAACAGAAAATTGCCACTCTGCTAGTACCATGAGTACTTTACACCTAGTCATTCAAAGATTTCAGTAAAATTTCTGAGGTTGCCAAATATGCTAATATCACTCTAACATGGGAAAAGAAAATAAGAAAACTAAGATAAAGAAAGTGAAGTATCTGGTAATGAAAATACTAACTCTACTCTCACCATATTCGAAGACAAGCTTCCCAGATTCCTTTATAAATAATAATCTATGCTCCAAGCTATTTTTGGTCACAGAATCATGGACTCTTGGGGACAAAAAAGACTGAGAGACCATTAAGAATCATTTTTTTCAAAAAAAATTAAGCACAGATATAAACACAAACACACACACACAATTGACACAAGAATGTCTGCATTTATTTTTTTCTCTCAGAATAGAAGTAAATGATGCAATAAATCCTTTGAGTTATATACAAGCTAATATAAAAAACATCCCTTACTGGCAGGCTTTGTGCCTCGGATCCTATTATGTGAACTGTGACCGACAAACCTGCTGGAATCTATAAGAATTTCATATCAGAGCATCCTTATCGCTACTGCTGAGACAGAGAGAAATGTGCAAGCATGGAGAGGAACAGGGATCCTAATGAAAACACACAGCTAATCAGATCAATAGTCCTCTAGTCCACAGTAACTGGAGACATATTGAGAAATTAACGTATGAGTGATGAAAAAGAATACAAACAATGAAGATAGTAGAAGTTACAATGATATATTTGAAAGTGGAAGTATGAGGTATTTAAAAATTTCCTTTCCACAAACCTTTGCATTTAAGAGCTACCCATGATTTTCCTCCTCAGTAGCCTGTAGATGGTGCTACGAACCTGTTTTTCTTTCGCCTGAAAATTGTTGCAGTTTTATCACTAGAGGAAGCTAATTTGTATTAGTTCATTCCTTGTGCAGCTTGGGAGGATAGGTGGGAATTCTCCTACCTGTTCACTGACCACTCAACACTTATATATGGGTTACATTTTTTAGAAAACACATATGTTCATTGAAGAAACCTGTGTAAGCTTAATGTTGAATAAATATTGTTTTAGATACTACTGAACCAAGTAACTCTTTGGGAGGAAAAAACCAGGGAGCGCCTCTCTTCTTGTGTACTTCCACACACACACAATTAATAGATGAGAAAGGAATTCATCCAGGACATGGAAATGGCTCCCCAGTGTGCCCTGGGGCTACTTCAGAGTCTGCAAACTTCACTAGAGAATAGCCACCTCATCAAACCCATCAGCATGCCCAACAAAGCAAATTATACAAACAGAGTATGCCATGTTCCTATGCTCTCGTCCATAAAATATAGCCAGAAAGTTCTGGGACAGTCCCAAAGCCTCACAGCTCCCTGGCAGAAGAAGGAACTAGAACCCAGATCTACTACCAAATCAAAGTGTCCTAAGAGGTCAGAGAACTCTTACAGAACACACTTCTTTTGCAACATGGCTAGTAAGTAAGTATACATGTTTTGAATATCATATGTCGCATTTAAATAAAGAAAACCATATCTGTATTATACTTATTTTTTTATTTAATTTTTTGACAGGTATAGTTGTAGACAGTGACAGAGAGAGACAGAGAGAAAGGTCTTCCTTCCGTTGGTTCACTCCCCAAATGGCTGCTATGGCCTGCGCTGCGCCGATCCAAAGCCAGGAGCCAGGTGCTTTTTCCTGGTCTCCCATGCAGGTGCAGGAACCCAAGCACTTGGGCCATCCTCCACTGCCCTCCTGGGCCACAGCAGAGAGCTGGACTGGAAGAGGAGCAACCGGGACTGGAACCTGGTGCCCATATAGGATGCCAGTGCTGCAGGTGGAAGATTAACCAAGTGAGCCACGGCACCGGCCCCTGTATTATACTTATTAAAAACTCATCTTTATATGGTTTACTTTAGCCCCAAAGCAGTAAGACCATTTCCATATTATTTTTAAATAAACTGTATTATTATCTTAAAATTTTTTATTCAATTTTATTTATTTGAGAGGCAGAGTGACAGAGGGGGAAAAAAGATGGACAGAGAGACAGAGAGAGAGTGAGAGCAAGTGATGGTTCATTTACTGGTTCATTGGCACAATGACATCCACAATCTCTTCAACCATCACCATCTCCCTCCAGAGTGGAACACTGGTTACAGTCAGTGAATCAATGCCGACACGTCCTTATCACCCAGCTTCCCTACTCCACACTGGGTTCCTTCTTGGTGTTGTACGTTCTGTGGGTTTAATTAAATGTATAGCAAGCAGTATGCTCCACTGTAATACAGTTTTCTACTGCCCTAAAAAAAGCCTTCTCTGCCCCTAACTCCCTGTAGAACCACTAATCTTTTTTGGTCTCCATGGTTTTGCCTTTCTTAGACACTTAAAAAATGTTAGATTATCTGCTATCTACTCTTCTCCACCAAAAAAAATCAAATAAATTCTATTGTAAGCTCCTTGAGAAAAGACATGATGTTTATTTTTCTGTATCTAACAGGACTGGATTTGGCACTTAGCATGCACTGAAAGGAAATTAATAAATTTTTTTAAAGATTTATTTATTTGAAAAGCAGAATTACAGAGAGACAGAGGCAGAGAGAGAGAGAGAGAGAGAGATAGAGAGAGAGAGAGGTCTTCTATCCACTGGTTCACTCCGTAAATGGCTGTAACAGCCAGAGCTGAGTAGTTGATCCAAAGCCAGGAGCCAAGATTCTCTCTGAGTCTCCCATGTTGGTATAGGGGCCCAAGGACTTGGGCCATCTACTACTGCTTTCCCAGGCCACAGTAGAGAGCTGGATCAGAATTGGAGCAGCCAGGACCCAAACTGGTACTCATATGGGATGCTGGCACTGCAAGTGGCAGCTTTACCTATTACACCATAGTGCTGGCCCCAATATGGAAATTAATAAATTATTACAGTGAATTGGATCAAATCAAAACCTTAATCAGTTCTCTCTCGTGTCAATCTCTTGTGAAATACAAAGTTAACTATTTTGAAGATTTTTTTTTAAACTACAGGAAATGCATAAAAACTGGGAAAAATCTCTGAATGAATTCACTATTTAAAAATCAGTTACTGATAGGGGCCTGTGCTGTGGTGCAGCGGGTTAACGCCCTGGCCTGAGGCATTGGAATCCCATATGGGCTCCGGTTCGAGACCCGGCTGCTCCACTTCCAATCTAGCTCTTTGCTGTGGCCTGGGAAAGCAGTAGTAGATGGTCCAAGTCCTTGGGCCCCTGCACCCACGTGGGAGACCCAGAAGAAGCTCCTGGCTCCTGGCTTTGGATCGGCGCAGCTCCGGCCATTGTGGCCAATTGGGAGTGAACCAGCAGATGAAAGACCTCTCTCTCTCTCCCTGCCTTTCTTCTCTCTGTAATTCTGACTTTCAAATAAATAAATAAATCTTAAAAAAAAAATCAGTTACTGACACTGAACCTTGATCATATCTTAATCTGAAAAGTTTATACTGAATTTTAAAAATTCATTAATTTCTTTTCTTGTGGAATATGAATTCTCTTTATAATTAAGCCTTATTACAACTAAGTTCAACAAAGGTGATGTCAGTAGTGTTAACAACAGGTAAAATCGGTGGAGTGACTGGCACTAGGTAGTAGTCACAGTACTGGGTGCTCAGATATATTATTACCCATTTTTATAATAATATTATAAGCCAGTGGGTTTTATAACTATTTATACAAATAAGGAACCCAGGACTCCGAGAAGCGATGCCATTTCTCAGTGCATAGCTATCAAGAGATAAGGCGTGAACTGGGTCTGTCTGACAACAAAGCTCATGGTGTTAGCTCTGTACCATGTGGACTCCTATACCAATTTCATCCACAGATAAACTGCCTATGTTTACAGGATTTTATTATAAACATGTAACCTTCCAATGAAACTGAGATGCTACATTTATCCATTTTTAACCAATATAAAATCAATTTTAAAATACCTGACTAATCTGTAGTTAATTCACAGTGGCTGATGAGAGAGGGTAAGAGGCACAAATCATGGCACAAGTTTTCTCTGCACAGGAACAGTCATGTCTGGCTTGGGAGATTCATTTTTGGAACTGCCTGGTAGCAACCCTTGCAGGTGTGTTTATCAAGCCTTCACAGTTCTCTCTCAGGAAACCAAAAGAAGTTATCAGAAAATAAAATATACTTTGGTTTCCCCATCATTTGTAAACAAGGACAATGCTGGAAAGACAGGATAAAGAACGCTGCTAACTACTTGGTAACACTTGGTTTCTTGGCTGAAGAGAGGCTATGCCACAGCTGACTCTGGAGCACTGCCAGCCTGCTGCTTTCTCAGTATGGCTTCCACTCCGCTCATCACAATCTGCTCCACACCAACCTGACAAAATCATTTCTCCCAAATGCCAGTGGTCACGACACATCGTTTTGAAAGACGGCTCTCCACTGACCAAGAAGTCGGCACTGTTATCTTCTTTTCACACACAGATGAGAAACAGAGACATGAGCAGGAAACGCATCCAGCAGGCTTTGGATCCACAGTGATTCAATAACCACATTTTTAACCATCATCAAAATGCTTCTCTCTCCAGATGTTTCCAATTTTAGATAAAAGAGTAGTAAGTTTCCAGGTGATAATTTGTAAAGACACAATTGAAAATTTACAAAAGAACATCATTTTAAATAATTGTATTGAAAAATATTTTAACACATGGACAGTTAAGATAGTTTTAAATGTTATTCTACCGGATTTTATTGTGCATATTTAAAGCATACATGATGATATTACCAGCTACATATAACAGCAAAAGTTACTATAGTAACACAAATTAACATATACATCATTTCACAGAGTTATTCATTTCCCCACTCTGTAGCATGAGCAGCTTATCAGTTACCCATTTAGCAAAACTCCTAAACCACCTATTGTTAACTATATTTGGTCCATTAGTTCTTTAGACATATTCACCCCACATATCTGTTACTTTATATAGCTTGATATCCAACTCTCTTATTTCTCCTTTCTCCCAACACTGGTTCTGGTAACCACTGTTTTATTCTCTACATATATTCTTTTCTTTTCTTGGCCTTTTTTTTTTTTTAAGATTCTATACCAAAGTAAAAATCATCCTCTACATATATTTATTTATTTTAACTTTGGCTTATTCTACCTAGTATAACGCCCTCCGGGTCCATCCATGTTGTGGCAAATGGCAAGAGCTCCTGCTTTCAGAAACTAAATAATAATATTACATTGTAGTTGTATAATTATTTTCAAAAAACACCTGACAACTATTTACCAGAACTACACCCAAAATGACCTTCTAAAAGTATGTGTTCAGTGTACCTAATTGGAACTTGTTTTTGCTTTTACATTTTCCCCCTCTGTATCCCCCACCACCACCACCACCACCTATCCACATGTCAACTAAGCATCATCTACAATGAACACACTTGGGAAGTGCATTTAACGATCAGCTAAAGAATTTGCAGGGCTGTTGCAATTTGTGTCAGCCCAGTCAAGGTCTGGGCACTTGCACTGCCTGTGCTAGTGACATCAGTTTTGCTGAACTGGCTCTGGATTTCCTGCTGGAAGAGGCATTTCTCGCGAATATTTTGGCAGGCCTTCTCTTCTAACTCATCTGCAGTTCCTAGCCCTATGGAGTTACAGACCCATAGGCTCAAGGCCCATCTGCTGTTTGAAGGTCCACAGATGGCTGCACTGCTCTCACTGCATTTCAAGGACCACAGGACTGTGGAGAAGAAGAAAAAGTGAGCAAATTCCATGACGAGGTGGCTAGAATCAAGCAGGGGCAGAGAAAGGGAGAAAAAAAGGAGGCAGAAAATTATAGAAAACAAAGGCTTCTCCTCTGAAGAAACATAGTATTAACTAAATTTGGCCACAGAACAGTCCCTGCCAAGCTTAAAACTACATTCACTTCAGGTGTAATGTACTATTCTGCATTAATATTGATATAGAATTTTAAAGTGTTTTTTAAAAAAATGATCAGTACTGGGTCTGCTACTGTGGTGTAGCAGGTAAAGCCACTGCCTGCACTGCCTGCATCCCGTATGGGCAGCCTATTCGAGCCCCACCTGCTCCACTTCCAATCCAACTCTCTACTATGGCCTGGGAAAGCAGTAGAAGATGGTCCAAGTCCTTGGCCCTCCACAGGCGTGGGAGACCCAGAAGACGCTCCTGGCTCCTAGCTTCAGATCAGTGCAGCTCCAACCATTGCGCCATCTAGGGAGTGAACCAGCAGATAGAAGACCTCTCTCTCTGCCTCTGCCTCTACTATAACTCTGCCTTTCTTTTTTGTTTGTTTGTTTGTTTGTTTGTTTTTTGACAGGCAGAGTGGACAGTGAGAGAGAGAGACAGAGAGAAAGGTCTTCCTTTGCCGTTGGTTCACCCTCCAATGGCCGCCGCGGCCGGCGCACCACGCTGATCTGATGGCAGGAGCCAGGTACTTCTCCTGGTCTCCCATGGGGTGCAGGGCCCAAGCACTTGGGCCATCTCCACTGCACTCCCTGGCCACAGCAGAGAGCTGGCCTGGAAGAGGGGCAACCGGGACAGAATCCGGCGCCCCGACCAGGACTAGAACCTGGTGTGCCGGCGCCGCAAGGCGGAAGACTAGCCTAGTGAGCCGCGGTGCCGGACTGCCTTTCAAATAAACAAATAAATCTTTTAAAAAATGATCAGTTTTACTTGTTCTAGCCAAGTAATGTAAGAGTACCTCCCATCTTGCCATCATTTAAAACTTATTATAGATATCCCATTGTACTCAACATGAAATGCAAGCTCCTAAACTTGATCCCACACTGGCCTTCCAGGTTCTGGAAGCTGCTCCGCACTTTCTGGCCTTGGTCCTTGTTTAAGAACAGTCCTTTAAACTGTGTGAGGTATCCCTGCTTTCTCTTTCACAGTCTCCTGTTGTTTCACGCCCTCATCACGTTTTGTTATTATTATTATTTCTCTGTTATCTGTGCTCCTCCCCCGCCCTGTAAATTCCATTAGTGTAGGAACCATGTCTGTAAGTTTTCAGCACTGCTTATCTAGCTCCTACTATATACTTTGTCCCAGAGTGGGTACATGCTAGCAATTTAAGATACAGGAAGGAAGGACAGAAGGACTCAAGGCGATAGGAAGAAAGAGTGTCCAAAATTACAGATAAATAATATGGTAAGAGAAAATGAGGAAGAGTAGGTAGTTGATAGTGCAAGGAAGACCATACCTTCAGATAACCTTGGAGCTAGGAGAAATAAAGGGCCAGCTTTCTGACGAAACAAGGACACAAACCTCAGCCATTCTAGCTCTTTGCCCAAAAGAAGATAAAATCCTAATTTACCATTTACTCCTCTATCTTTGAAGTCCCCGAATTTACCCCTAATCCCTGCATTCTTTCAAAGAGACCCATTCAGTCTCATACCCTGTGTTGTTCCCATCCCATCCCCTGCACACTTCTCCAGGTTCCAGAAAGAGGTAAACCTAGATGGAGGAACTCACCTCTGTCCCCCACTCCCCCACCCCCACTGAGCCTCTCCTCGAGACCCCTACCCACCTAAGACATGAAAAGACCCAGCCTGATGGGGTCTTGGCCCTCCATCACGTGTTTGGTCTGTGTGCGTGCTGGCAGTTGGTCACCTACTTCTGTGAATTTATTTATTCTCTTAGAATAAATTTGGTTTGGCTGTGAGTCCATATCCTGTCTCCTCTCTCATCTGTCCTCCTTTTCCTTATAGATTCCACCACCTCATTTCATGAAAGGATGCAGCAGTGACCTGTGGTCTTACAGCTAACTCTAAAACCTAAGCTTCTTAAGCCCAATTTTGTGCTGCTAATACAAAATTCTAACAGACCATACAACTTTTCAGAAAATGATTCACAGTGGCTTTTAAATCCTGCTAAAATTTTAATATGGCAACTCCAGATTTAAAAACAAAAGAAACAAATGCTTCAGAGCCCACTTCGCCCTTTCATGTACCACTAACCCAAAGAAAGAGTGCATGCTGCATGAGAGGTAGCGTGCCAAGTGCTTTACCCAATCTCTCAATGCCACGGGCCAATACAGTCACATTCCCCAGGTCCAGATGAGGAAGTAGAAGCTCAGTGAGTAAAGCTACTTGCCTAGGGTGACACAGTTTGCAAGTAAGGGAGCTAAAGGGGATTCAAAAGCCAAGCAACAAGATCTCCACACACAGCAGAATTCCCATAGAAGGCACTCAGCTCATGGCTTCAAAAGCATTCTACATGAGGGAAATTCTTCAGTGGGCGGCATAAAGTACGAAATGGGATTGCTCATGTTCTCTTTTCATAGTCTCCACTGGGGAGAGAACTGTAGGATGCCACGGATATAAAGAATTTGTTATACAGATGGATTAATCCTTATCAGAAAGGCTTGGGAGCAGAAGTGTTTCACATTTCAGAATTTTCAGAGCTTAGAATATTTGCATGGGCTTTCCCAGCTGGGCATCCCTAATGGGAAATCCAACACCAAAGATGCTCCAAAATCAGAAATGTTTTGTCAGCTCTCAAAAAGTTTCAGATTTCAGATTACAGATGCTCCACCTGTATCGGGATGATACTTTGAACCCAATACCAATATGTCAAAATCTTCAACACAGGCAGAGCTGTTTGAAGTACACCGCCCACACTAAAGCCATGCCTAACTTCTACTGTTTGTTCTGACTGGTGGTCGTCTCAGCAGTTTAGTCTCAACAAGGAAGCTAATGTATCCTTCTATGGAGCAAGATTTCTATTTGCAATGCTGTCATTTGTTAACTGCCAAAATCATCACCAAGTACAAGATGATTAGTCTAACATACTGGAGGCACTTCTAAATTTACCACGGAATTACCACTAAACACAGTAATAATATCCAGAAGCATAAACAATACTGATGCAATCATTTTTACTGCTCTATAACAGTCACACAGTAGCCAGAGGAGTAAGTTAGTAAATCCAATTCCGTGCATATATCACTCTACAGTTTACGAGGCACTTTTTTCCCCTCCCTTTCTCCCTTCCTACCTCCCTTCTTCCTTTCTTTTGCTAAACATTTATTAAATACCTATTAAGTACAATGCAATGGGGGTAATTATTCCATTTGATCCCAATGCAATCTTCCAAGAGTGAGAAGGATAACTCAAGGAAGGAAGAAAGGCTCATGGAGTTATTTATTCAGTATAACATGGGAAGAGACAGAGATCATAAATCAGTTTTGCCAATTCCTCATCTAACGCTCTCAAGGCGCATTATCCACATTTCCTATGGCACTGCTTTTTCAGAGAGCAGTAGGTCAACATCAAGTAAACAAAAGAAAATCTATATTTATCTTACGTAATTTGCTTCTGTTTTCCATCATAAAGATCCAAAAATGTTGCTACCCTCCCTCCTGGTAAAAGGATTCAACACTGGCATCCCGTGGGCACCAGTTCAAGTCCTGGCTGCCCCACTTCCAGTCCAGCTCCCTGCTAATGAGCCTGGGAAAGCAGTGGAGGATGGCCCAAGTCCTTGGGCTCCTGACTTCAGCCTGGTCCAGCCCTGGCCATTGCAGCCATTTGGGGAGTGAACCAGTGGATGGGAGAGCTCTCTGTCTCTCCCTCTTTCTCTCTGCAATTCTGATTTTGAAATAAATATATAAATATTTAAAAAGTAAGATAAATACATCTTTAAAGATCCATCCTATTTCTCTAAATTCAGGTATATACATTATGAGTAGCGCAATATCACTCACACTTGGATCACATACCTTATGCTTAAAAAATAAGCATACTCTCATCTATCTAACTGCACATGTGTGTACACAGATACACATATATACACACACACACAGAGATGCTCCCAACTTAAAATTTTGCCATTTTGATAGTAAAACTTAGCTAAACAAAACTCAATACCTATTTTTACATAATAGATTTATTGAGATAGTATTTGCATTTCACACTGTTCACTCATTTAAAGTATACAACAGGTGACAGACCTACTGATTGTGTCCCCAGGTTCAGGCCCACAGATTATTCCATCCCCTAAATGGTTTGGCTTCAACCCCATTTGGCTTTGATCCTATAACCAAAGCCATCTGTGAAGGGGTGCAGGAGGAATCATGCACACTAGCGCCTCACAAAAAGGGTCTTCTATCCATCTACTTTGGTTTCAACGGCAAGCAAACACAGCATGCTGTGACTCAGACAAGGACCCAGAGGGAGATAAGCCCTCTGAACTCTGGGACAGGCTTGTTGGCCTCCACCCTGCAGCAGATCTTGAAAAGGTCCTGCCTCGGGCTCCAGCCCCTCATTGCTGGAGTCTAGGAATAATCTCACCCACACAGAAACTTGGAAGATGTACCTAAGTCATGGGGCTTGCCGGCCTCTGATCTACAACAAATATTGAAGAAGCCATGTCTCAACTCCTGTTCTGCCTATGCAGGCAACAACTGGGAGATGATTCTGTCTGAGCCATCAGGGCAGTCTTGTTGGCTTCTATCCCACAGATCCTGAAAGGGCCCCATCTTGGCCTCGTTCCTCACTGTTGCACCCCAGAGTTATCCAGATGTGCAGAACTCCTGAGAGAAGCACCTAGGCAGATTTGTTGGCCTCCATCCCACACTAGTTCCAGAAGCTCTGGCACCTGTCGGATGCAATGTACAAGCAACAGAGGGAAATGCTGGGAATATTGCCTGCTGGTGCCACTGGGCTGGGCTTGCCAACACTGGTTCCACAGCAGTTTCTGAATCAGTTCTGAAGCTCAGTTTCAGCCCCACCCACTTGTAGTCTAGCAGAGTTGGAACCAGCTAAGGTCTTGTAGGGAGACGTGCTCATCTGAATCCCAATGACTGGCGTGCCAATCTCTATCCCTCAGCATATCCTTCAGTAGCCCTGGTTCCTGATCTTTTTCCCTCTTATCTGCAAACTGAGAGCAGGTCAGCCCCATAAATTGGCTCTCTCCATTCCCAACCAAAGTCAGAAGGCAGAGCTGTTCACCCAGCAATCTACTGGGAGACATGCCTATCCACAGCCCCACAGACAGGCCTGGAGAACTTGATCTCAGTTGTAGACCTCAAGGAACCCTTTGTCTCAGTTCTAGTCCACCCTGGTCATAAAACTGAGTGGTACAGCCAACCCGGGGATCCAATGGAGCCCTCCCAGAGACCCGGAGAGCCACAACCATCACTGCACAAGGTAACAGACCCTCTGAAAACCTTTAAGTAAATCCTCATCCCTGCGCCAGCTGCTAATGGGACCCCAGTTTTGGTCACATTGGCCATGATGGAGCTAGGCTTGCAAAGCCCTCTGATACAGCGATGGTGCAAGAAGTCACGGGTTTATGGCTCCAGAAGCCATGGGCTTAGGGACCACACTGCTGGCTGCTCAGAATTCATGGACAGGACTACTATAAAAGGACAATCATAGACAAAGCCAGACTACAAACACTGGAATAAATACCTGTCAAGGTGTACATATCAACACATGACTACGAGGAATCAAGAACAAGCAGGAAAACAGCACTTCACCTGACAGACAGAATTAGGTACACATGACTGACCCTAAAGAGAAGGAGATTTATTATAATCTGCCTGACAAAGAATCCAAAATAGCTGTTTCAAGGAGCTCAGTGAACTTCAAGAAAATACAGAGAGACAATTCAGAAATTTAGCAGAGAAATTTAACATAGATTGAAATATTTTTGGCCGGTGCCATGGCTCACTTGGCTAATCCTCCACCTGTGGCGCCGGCACCCCGGGGTTCTAGTCCCAGTCGGGGCGCCAGGTACTAGTTCCAGTTGCTCCTCTTCCAGTCCAGCTCTCTGCTGTGGCCTGAGAGGGCAGCAGAGGATGGTCCAAGTGCTTAGGTCCCTGAACTCGCATGGGAGACCGGGAGGAAGTACCCAGCTCCTGACTTCGGATAGGCATAGCACCAGCTGTAGTGGCCATTAGGGGAGTAAACCAATGGAAGGAAGACCTTTCTCTCTCTCTGTCTCTCTCTCACTGTCTATAACTCTCTCTCTCTCTCTCTCTCTCTATCTCTATCTCTAACTCTGCCTGTCAAAAAAAATAAATATTTTTTAAAATCATATACAAATCTTTTAAATGAAAAATACCATAATCTTAATTTTTAAAATGCAATAGAGAGCACCAAAAGCAGACTAGATCAGGCAGAAGAATAAATCAGAAGACAGAGATCAAAGACAGGTCACTTGAAAAAACACAAAGGAGAAAAAAAATGAATGAAAAGGAATGAAGAAATCTTATATGATTTATAAGACAACATCAACAAAGCAAAGATTCAAGTCACCAGACTTCAAAGAGGAATAGAGAAAAACAAAGGGTAGAAAGCTTATTTAAAAAAATATTAACAGAAAGCTTTCCAAACATGGAGAAAGATATAAATACCCTGGGAAAGAAAGGTCAAATGTCATCAATTAAATGCAGTCCAAATAATACTTCCC
The DNA here is from genome assembly GCF_964237555.1 of Oryctolagus cuniculus. Lineage (NCBI taxonomy): Eukaryota > Metazoa > Chordata > Mammalia > Lagomorpha > Leporidae > Oryctolagus > Oryctolagus cuniculus. The sequence goes on from NC_091450.1 coordinate 47,464,141, forward strand.
CAAGATCTATTATAATCAAATTGCCACAGGTCAAAAATAGAGGATCCTGAAAACTTCCAGAAAAAACTTCCAGAAAAAAAGAAGTTAATACATACTTGTAGCAGCAGATTTGTCAAAAGAAACCTTACTGGCTAACAAGGTGTAGAATAACATATTCAAAATGCTAAAGGAAAGAAACAGCCAACCTAGAATACTATACCTAGCACAACTGTCTTTCAGAAATGAAGGAAAGACAAAGACAAATGAAGGAAAGAGAATGACTTTCTGAAGTAAACAAAAGCTGAGAGAGTACCTATAAGAATTGCTGAAGGGAGTTCTTCAAAATGAAAGACAAGGATGCTGATGGGTCATGCTAAAACACCCCCAGGTACAAAACTCACTGATAAAGGCAAATACAGTAGCCCTCCAAATCCACAAGTATTGTATCTGTGAATTCAACCAACTAAGGTTTCCTTTTTAAGCTACCTTGACCTGCTCAAAATGACCAGGCAATGAAGTAAACCAACACAGCAATTAAAGGGGAGGCTGGAGAGCAGAAGAGTTGTGGAGCTATAGCCATACAGCTCGCTCACAGTACCAGTCCACCACTGTCCCTGAGAACATATCCCGATGGCTCCACATTGGCGAAAATGCAGTAACACAAAAGTGCATATATGGCAATAAAAAGGGTCAACAAGACACCTTAGTGAGATCACCAAGTACTTAACTGTCTCAACAGCTTTTCCTTAAAGGTATGACCATAAGTTTGGGTATAAAATTCAGACTGGAGCTCAGCATCTAAATTGAACTGTCTCACTGAAACATTTGTTGAGAGAGGGTATCAATTTTCATAGGAAGGTTTTGTTCTTTTGTTTTGTGAAACCTCAGCCACTAATATAGTCCCTGGGAAGCCCTTCGAAATTTTACAAAGGCAAGTGGAGGGAATGTTAATTAAATGTTTCATTAATGTTTGCTATATAGTAAGCCTATTCATTTCATTGAGGTCAAATTTATGATACAGCAGAGTTAGAATTTTATGTGCTCTATGTATACTTTATAGTACATTGGCGCGCCTCATAAAATTCAATTGTACAGTACATTTATGCTCCCTTTTTAAGGACCTGGATCATAATTTAAGTTTTTAAATGATTAGAAAGGTTTATAATTTTTGTCTCTTTGCTTTTATGAGGCACAATGAGAAGAGCATTGCTGATGCCAAGGCCTTGGCCAGAAACATTATTCCCAACTACTATTCTATTTCTTTGGCAAATAACGTTTCCCTTTACAAGATGATCTCTAGGAATATGTTATGTAAAAAGTGGCAGCTGTCATCATACGGAGTCTCCTCTTCAGTTCCTTTATTGTTGGGGACAAATGTGGTATATTTCAAGTTGCAGCACAGTTTCACCTCCTCGATCACATTAGACTCTGATCTGCAGATCCCATTTCTTTCATTTCCTAAGTGAGTCATAGTATAGCATAGTAGGTGCTCTAGATTCAAAGTATAACATAGTAGGTGCTATAGAAATAGATTTCTAGTTTCACCAAAGGAATATACAGAAACAGGAGCAGATGTACTGCTCTTATTAGAAGGCAAAAATTAGGGCATCACTCAATTGTGCAGGGAATCCAAGGCCCCTGATCAATCTTGTGGGAAAATCTGTTCAATTACTCAATATCCTCAAAGCGCCTTCCTCAAATGAGCACGTTCAGGGGCTCAATCCATCTTCACTGTGCGATGCCAGATGAACTGTTCTAACATCTAATTCTTTTTATAAAGCAGAAAGTGTTTCTCAAGCTCTTTCTGGCTGATTGAACTAATTTACTGTGGAACAGGCAGCAGCCTATCTTTAGATAAATGCTAATCAGGACGTTAGTGCTCTCTTCGGTCTGACTGCCACTATTATGCTGGAAGGGAAGGTCAACAGCTAATAAACCCAGTTAACAAGCCATTCTGAACTTCACTTTAACTCAACACTCTTCAAAGTTGCAGTCATTAAATCCATAGATTATTAGAGGCTGCCCTCCTATTTTCAGTGCACACCGAGACAAACTTTCAGTACAGTCATTAATTGAATTAACATTGTCTAATCCAATTTTACAGAGAGTAAACTGAGACAGGACCAAGGGGAAGGTCTTCTCAAATACCCTCACAATAGCCAATGGGAATACAGCCATGCAAGGTTAGGCTTTGGCTGGAGAGAGGCAGGAAGCGTGTCATGTTAATGGTTTCTTTTCCCTCACAGCCCTCCCTTCCCTTCTTTCCCTCTTAAAATCTTTCAACAAGTAAAAGAAAGGCATTTTGTAGTTCCAAGAGGATAGTTTTACACTGCAGAAAAGCCAAATGGAAAAACAGTAAGGCCATTTGTATCACAGTCCCATCCAACCCAGGATGACAAAGCAGTCTCAGATGAGCAATAGTGGGACCCTTCTCTACCGGATATGACTAGGAAAATTAGCTCAGCACAAGGCCTCTAAGAGACTGGGTCCTACTGTGATAACCAAACGTTACGACAGTAACATTCTAAAGCAAGACCAGAGGGCTCTAATTAAGAAACTAAAAAGATTTCATTATTATACACTAGAGTTCTGGGTTTAAAAAGATGGGCAGCAAACTGATTTAATCCCTAGTTACTTACTAAGAGCCCCTCTGTCCCACAGCGCTTGGATGACAGGCGGCTGGTACTTATTTATTTTCCAGTAATCAGTCTCTCCTCAAGAAGGAGAAAGGTACACGGTAAATCTCCTGCAGGCGAGAAGTCTGCTGTATTACAATGTTTTGCTTATCTGTGGACAACAAAACGAGCAGCCTCAATGGCATATGGAAAACAGAAATCTGGACTGATCACCCAAGGTCATCATATTCATTAATATAGGTCTATTCAAAACAGAAGAGCACTACTCAAAATAAGACTGAGTATTAACAAAGAAACCCCACACCTGTTAAGGGTGACATTACTGTCATTATGTTTCAGGTGACGAGATAAGAATAGGTGACCACTGGCCATGGCAGGCCATGTGCTATCACAGTCACTGTGTAACTGAATGTACAATTCAGTGGTTCTTTCTTCAAAAAGAAACACCCTCACCGGCATGCTCACACCATGCAGGTCAACAGGTCTAATCCCAACAACACGGACAATTCCTGTTGTGTATGGGCCAGTCATAGAGTGCATTCCACTGTCAGTGACCAGTGTTAAGTAATGAGAATGTGACGCAGCCTGAGGCTACAAATCTTGGGAGGATTCTATTGGTGTCTTCTAGAAAAAGTTTTTCTAATATTTAATGAGAAGTTGCACAGAGATGTTTATTTTTGGATATGTTCCCTTGAACTTTTGCAACCAAAAGTGTCCTAAAATGATGGATGTGTACTCTGCATGGTAAGGATATAAGCCATAGGTTGTCATACTGGTGTTATAAATAAAGTTTTACTGGAACACAGCCATACCATTTTCATTGATTTATTGTCCATGACTACAACTGCTGAGGTAAACAGTTTTATCAGGGACAACAGGACCAAGAGGCTGAAGATATTTAACATTTGTCCCTCTACAGAAAAAGTTTTGACCTCTGATTCGGATTCACATTCATTTTTTCTTTTCTGAATATTTCACCAATGTAGTATAATTGAGTACATCTCTATGACAGCCCCAAAATACTAATTTTCTTTCATCTTGAAGGTGAAAAGCCTAGCTTTTAGAATTACACAGCTTTCTCAGAATACCGACATTCATGGAACAGATGGAAGGTACTACAGCATTTCAGCTGAAGCATCTTTTGGATATAATCCAATTTGACAAATGTTTATTGAGTGCTTACCATGTGCCACATTTAAGTTTGAACAAAAATGCCATCTCTGTACTTGAAGAGCTCAAAGAGAAACACAAATAGTCCAAATCCACAAAAATCTGAAAAGGGGTAATGGAGTAATCTGTGATAGATTCCCTTAAAAAACATGCAGAAAAAATTACTATGTAGTAGAGAATTTGAGAATCTGAAATTTTAGAAAAATCTTTTTTTTCATGGTGAGAACTGATGATTCATTATGTGCCCAGCAGGCACTGCTCTGAATGTTTTCTATTTGTTAACTCTCAGCTCTCTCTCTCTCTCTCTCTCTCTCTCTCTCTCTCTCTCTCTCTCTTAAAGATTTATTTATTTAAAAGGAATAGTTGGAGAACAAGAGACTGAGGGAAACAGAGCAATCTTCCATCAGCTGTTTCACTACTCAAATGGTTGCAATGACCAAAACTAGCCCAGGCCAAAGCTAGGAACCTGGAGCTCCATCTTGTTCTCCCATGTGGGTGGCCATCTTCTGCTTCTTTCCTAGGCACATTAGCAGGGAGCTGGGTCAGAAGTGGAGCAGCAGGGACTTGAACAGGTACTTTTATGGGATGCAACATCACAGGCAGCAGCTTAACCCACTGTGCCACAATGCTGGACCCAGTATTTGTTAACCTTGAATACAATAAACCCATGAGGCAGAAACTGTTGCTGTCTCCATTTTTCAGATGAGGAAAATGAGGCACCAAAAGATAGAACAACACATTCCAACGGTATACAGCTAGGCTGAGACCAGAGCCCAGTCTACCTCCAAAGTATGGAGTCCTGCCCCCATGAAATAATGAGGAAGAGAGAAAATGTATTGAAAAGGTGTAAGGGCTGAGGAACAACAACAAACACAAAGATAATGAGTTCAGGTGAATATGGGTCAAGGATGTATTCAGAGAAATGATGGCATCAGAAAAGAACTGTACTGCTGAGGAGTAAAGATGAACAAGACCCTTGGATGTGACGATTTAATGTGAAAAATGCTATACTGGAGCTGGGGGTTGATTTAATACCAAATACAGGATGGTTTCAAAGAGAGGGTAAAGACCTCCCACGCAGCAGGTTCTAAGGGAATCTGCCAGCACATTGGGCCTGCCATCTGGTGGCCAGGTTCCATCCTACTGAAATGTTTGCTCAAAAACTGGAATTATAAAATTGCTCAGGTGACAGCAAAGTAGGCATGAAAGACACATGAGGTTTAAGAGGTCTGTGGAAAGAATAACACATGAACTAAAACTGAGAGGGAGCTGAAAAGACAGAATAAAAGGGGAGGAAGCTGGATGAAAAAGAAACGAAGATGAACACAGCTGTGTTGGTGGGTGTGGGAGAGCAAGATGTGGGTGGGGTGTGGGTTGTGGAGGGGGGTGTAAGAATGGTTGATGAATTAATGTGGACAGAAACTTGGCAACAGATCATGACCAACCCACAAATAATGACAGTACGTGTGTCTTGGTTCCACTTCCCATGAGTCCCTGTTGAAACGAGGTTCTCCACCCTACATATTCTGTTACTATTAAAAACAAAGATCCCTTAAAGCAATCAGAGGGGGCCTTGCTTCCTTGTACTTAAGCTAGAGGACAAAGAACGACATTTTCTGCATTTCTCTGAGGTCTATATAAGTTTACAGTGTGTAGATTAAGCAAAGAACAAACAGGAAGAGTCTTTCTCATTCATTCAACTAATGATAATCCTATTTCTAGTATATGAGAGTTCATTTCCTAAGCACAACAGAAATGTATCCATTAAGAGTGCAGTCTTGACCTACTTTAACTATGCCTTACGGCACTCTTCCATACCATCAAGTTAGTATAATCTGTTTGACAATGTATACCCAAAGGCAAAGTACATAATTCCTTTTTACCTAGTATTTTAGATTTGGCTCAAGCACTTCCAGAAAGTTCTCACGTGATGCTGATGCTGTTGGTTTGGTGCCACACTTTGAGAACTAACAACATAGGAACTGGTTGAAGACTGGATAGTTGAAGACTGGATGAGAAGTGACAAGGGCAGATAGTCAAGAAAGACACACTAAGACCTATTAATATTTAAAACCTATCCAAGGAAGAGGGACCAATGAAAGACACCACCACCAACAACAACAAAAAGCAGAACAAAATCAGATGAAGCTATAACAACGGAAACCAAGGATAGTTTCAAAATAGAAGATACAACAAGATCCTTTAAGTAATTCAAAGATAAATACAGAACAGCCAAGTAGAACCTAAGTGATCAATAAGCAATCAATAAACCTCAACAAACCAACATCTTGGCAACTGTGGGAGCTTCATCTCCTGGTCAGGGCCCTCACTGTCTCTTCAGATCCTCCCTCCTTCTCTCTGTTCTGCTCACTAACAACATAAAAAGGAAGCAAATACATGCACCCACTGACAACTTAAGAGTGTCTATTTCCTTTACAATGGCAACCCCCACGTGCTGGCTATAACACTCCTCAAAGATCCACACAGCCAAGTGAATTTAGGAATCTTTTTCAACTTGTCACCACAAAAACCAGTGAAGCTGATTTGCCAGGACTCAAGCTGGCATGGTATGAGGCAAGCGCCATCTACAAACATTCAAAGTGTTCTGTGCCAACCTTTAGGAAATTGCCAGCCTAGATCCCCAATTAGGCGTAAGCCCTTCCACTGTGCACTTTTTACCATCCTTCAGCACTGCCTCCAATGTGTACAGCAAAAAGCCAAGCTCCACAGAGGGAACTTACAGGCAGCACTCACCTCTGTCTATCCATTTCTATTTCAATGTGCCAACTGCCTAGTGAAAGTTGCTGGCAGTGACTAAAGCTAGGCAGAGGAGCTAGAAGACAGTGGCAGAGAGCCACAGGGAAAGGAGAGACTATTATTAGAATGAGTGTCTGCAGAGGAGGCCAGCTCCACAGTGAAAGAGAGCCTTCCCTTCTAGGGAAAACCTGGCTGCTATTAAGTCATGAGTAGGCACTTCCCAAAACCTTGTGAGCCAGACCTGCAGCTGTACTGCCCATCACCGAGACTGATCCACTGTGGGCTGGACCAGCATGTGAAGGGTTTGGCAGCAGACAAGGAAGCAATCTATCTGTGAGGCAAGCAAGACAGAGAGTACTGAAGGGGCGGGGGGTAACCCTGTTTAGCACTTTTCATGTCTACTTCAGAAACTATCTCATCTTCCTAGCATAGTGATGGCCACCCCTATCCATCATTCATATCCAATTTGAAAACCCAGGTTGCTCAATCAGCTACCTGGGTGACCCACTAAAACAAACAAACAAACAAACAAACAAAAAAACAAACTCCTTGCCTTCTTGGTGAAACAAAGAATGGTAACACCATATTTTTCATCCAAGTGAAATACAAGATATCTGATGCTGACATCTACATGGGAGTAGAGTGGAATACTGGAAAGACAAGCGGACACAGAAGAGGGAACCAACAAGAAAGACAGATCAGGCTTTGGGTCTGGCGCTCCACCACTGACGAGCTATCAGCTCTTTAAGTCTCAGCTTCCTCGCTTCATAAAATAAAAATAATTCCATGAAATCCACGGAACTGCTGAGAGTTTGAAATGAATAAGACAATGTACTAGTTAATGTTAAGTGTATTCTACCACACATGAATTTAGGAATTATTTTGTAGGTGTGATTAACAACCACAATAGTTAACTTCAGGTCAAGAAGATGGAATTCTAGAATGTGAGTGGTCTTTACCCACTCAGTGGAAGACCTCAGGAGCGAAAAGTGAGGTTTCTCGGAGAAGAAATTCTGTCTCAAGAATGCACCAACTTCTGCCAAGTTTCCAGACTACTGCCTGCCCTCTAGATTTTGGACCTGCCAGCACCTCACAATCCAACCAATTCCTTAAAATCTCTTTGCGCTTGCTCTCTCTCTCTCTCTTTCTCTCAAATACAAACTGAAGCACAGAGGAACAGAGATATGCAGGCCAACATAAATAATGACCAAGATGAATTAAGAGACAGAAAAAAGGGAAAGAAGAGAGGAAAACATAAATCCAGTAGAAGTATTTAAAGAGCTTATTCCAGGTCCCTCTATAATTACTCCATGATTAATGGAATGCTCACTGCACTGGCCTATGAAGTCAACCAACACTGAGAGGACTTTAAAAGCAACATTCCATTACACTGTTTTGAGTTTGATTGTAATTTCATGTATTACATGTTGATCTCAATTCACTAAGTACTTCAATCAATTTGCCACCCTGTACCTGCTTGTTTGAAAGCATACTGCCGCATCAAAATTGCTTTAAGACATAATTGGGATTGCATTTTAAGTAACTTAGTTTCTCATAAGCCCATAACTGCCTTTTCAATCCAGCTCCTGGTCTTTTAGTTAAAGCCGGGCAAAAATGCTCATCTTCTTTCTTAAGATTTTTTTTTTATTTATTTGAGAGGTAGAGCTACACATAATGAGAGAGAGAGAGAGAGAGAGGGAGAGAAAGGTCTTCTATCCGCTGGTCCACTCCCCAGTTGGGTGCAACGGCAGGAGCTGAGCTGATCCGAAGCCAGGAGCCAGGGGCTTCTTCCAGGTCTCGCACGTGGGGGCAGGGCCCAAGCACTTGGGCCATCTTCTACTGCTTTCCCAGGCTATAGCAGAGAGCTGGATTGGAAGTGGAGCAACTGGGACTAGAACCGGTGCCCATATGGGATGCCAGCACCACAGGCAGAGGATTAACCTACTATTAACCCACTGTGCCACAGCACCGGCCCTGCTCATCATTTTTGAAATAGAATTCCAAAACAGGTTGGGGGGCAGTAAGGAGGTATGTGGCTCAGCAGGACAAAAGAACCACTTGAAGTATTCTCTAGACGGCACCCATCTGACCATTACATCAGTCTGAATGTAGTTTATATCCCTCCTCTAGTCCAGTCACTAACATCTCTCTCAAGGTACCATAGCAAAACTTACAAACCGGAAGGCAAAGGCAAAGGATCTCTGATCTACATCCTTTCCTCATGGATCAACATCTTTTTAATTCTATAGAAACTATACTTGGTTGCCCTGATTTGCAGTAGGATGGAAACCCAGATTGAATTCAACCCAGTTACTCTCTGGCTGAGAGACTCCTTTGCCACATTTACTATTTCACTTTGAAACCATTTTAGTAAATTTAGTGAGTGTTTAGGTTACTACAGTGAATGCAGCTTTCAATCCTCCAACCAAATAATAAATAACTCACCATTCATAAGCCCTAACTATCAGCCACGAAGTCTTCTAACCGCTTACATTTTATTCACTGATTATCCACACCTTAAAGATGAGGAAATCAAGGGATAATGAAGTTGAGAAATTTACCCCTCATCAGTTAACACAGAAGCAGACTCCAACACCTGTACCCTTGCAGTATCACCCTCCCACTGCCTTCCATCAAAACACCACCCACTCAGCACAAAGAACTACACAGTGTGAAATAGATCCATTCCAATCTCCAGATTTTAAAATTACATTCACCAGTGAGGTCAGTTAGTAATGAC
>NC_091450.1:48446618-48496618 GCF_964237555.1 Oryctolagus cuniculus
CTGGTATTGAACCCAGGGACTCTGATGTGGTATGTGGGGGAGGTTAACCAGTAGGCCAAACCAGTAAGCCCCTCCCTTGCTGTCTCCACGGCTACTTAGCTTCACACTGAATGACACAGAGCCAGCTTCCCAACACCACTAACAAAATCTGTTTATGCCACAGGACAGCTACATTGTCAACAGAAGCACGCGGATTCTCCCACTGTAAAAGCAGAAATGAACTAAAAAGAAAAAGCAATTGTTCTGATAATTGAAAAAAGGAGGAGAGGAGGAGGAAAGAATTGAGCCTACTGATAAAGTTGGAGTTAGTAGTATCCCCAGTTCAAACTGCCTCACTCTTACCACATTCCAAGTTCTTGCATTGATTCATTCCTTAATTCGCTGGCTGGTAAATCAGCTGCTCCTTTGCATTTTCAGAACCATTCCAAATCCTTTAAAGAATTCTCTGTAGGCTTGATTCTCCAGGTGCCTTCTGAGTTTGGGTGGGATGTTATGTAGGGTAATTCAAAGAAGTGAGGACATTTACAGATTAATTGCCACTGGATGGTAGGATGGCAGAGTTAGGAAAAAAGTCAACCCAAGTAAGATTGTTTGATGATTGATCCACTTGGTGACTGAGATGTATTTTTGTTTGTTTTGCTTTATGTTTTGGAAGTGGGGGTAGGGAGCAGCCATTTGTACAGAGGAAAACAGCAAAGATTTTCTTTTTAAAATTATATCTGTTCAACTGTCATGAATCATAGAACAATTTTGGTTGTTCATGGAAATATGTTGTAAAAGAGTCTATATTGACTTTCAGATCAAAACATGTGCCTACACTGGGCCAGCTGTAGCAGATGAAAATAACTTTGTAGCCCAGAAGCCTTGTCTGTGATGAAAATTTATTAACAGTTATAAGATTTTATGGGTATTACATCCCAGCATGATAATGTAATCCATGAACCATATTTCTGTAGTATGTGTATGACTGCTAATATTTATGGGCTGAGCGAAGAAGTAGGCTTGTCAATCCACAGAGCCTGCCCTCTTTGCAACAGCTCAATCTGGGATCCATCAGCGTTTGTCTCCAGGCCCCTCCCCTTCATGTGATTGTCAGATAGGAAGCAACACAAGACCTTGATCTCACTCTCTCCCCGTGAACCTCACCTGGGCACAGTGCCTAGCATGGAGCTCTGTAGAACAAAGTCCACAAAATGCCATGGTTTCAGTGGAGAGCTGGCTCTGCCTGGCTTGTGTCTGTCCTCTCTCTCTCTCTCTCTCTCTCTGTACCTCTGTCTCCCTCTTTCCAGCACTCCATCCCTTCCACACTCTTTCTTTTCATGTATAAGTGCTTCCTGTGGTGGTACCCTTAATACATTATCTTACTGCTTTTTAAATTTTTCGATTATGAGAAGAGTTCCTCTGAATTGTCATTCTTTTTTTTTTAATTAAGAGACAGTCAAAGGATCTGTGTAGCCATTTCTCAAAAGAAGAAATACAAATGGCCAGCAAGTATATGAAAAACTGCTGAATATCACTAGCCCTTAGGGAAATGCAAATCAAACCCACAATGCGATATCATCTCACTCCAGTTAGAATGACTATTAACAAAAAGATAAAAATAACAAATGCTGGCCTTACTGCTTTTTAAAGACAAGCTTTGGTGCCCTTAGAAATGTACCAAAGGAAACATCTAGAATGTGCTTTCCTTTGACATTTAAGAGATTTGCCTGTGTCGATGTCCCCCAAAGAATAGAAGAGTATGGAGCACCCTATGAACTCTCTTCCCTGGGAAAATGAAGGAGCTACCCAGGTGCTGAATTTGTATAATGAGTTGCCTAAAAGCCCAGCAGACGTTAAGGTATCTTTTTTTCAGGCTTCTATTGATGGAGAAGAAAAATTAGACAATTGACAATTGTGCAAATGGATAAGTCAAACAAGCTTTGAATGTCAGGGGTGACACGTCAGGATAGATTTTTTTTCATGTAGATGGGAACAAGAATGTACACATTTCAACTTTCCGCCTCAAAAGAATTGAATGGTGGATTTTTCTAAAGACCGAAAGCTTTCTAAAATGGGATGTTTGCAAACTGATGTTTTGTGGAAATAGACAGGAAGAAAGAAAAATCGGAAGGCAAGAATGGTGAAGAGAAGAGCTATCAGCTATCAACTACATGCATGCCAAGAAGACTCAAACCAGGAGAGAGAATGCTGCCCCAGGCCCACAGCACAGAGTGGATGCCTGGGCTATAACCAGCGTCAGGAGAAAACAAAAGATCAATATGACCCAGGCAGGCAGCTGGCAAATTGTTTGCTCCATGAAAGGAAGGCAAGACCAGGTAAAGTCAGCATAGATTAATCCAAAACATGTTTTGCTATTGCCCTTCCATAGGTACCAGTTGTAGACCAGTGGGATGGGATAAGGACCTTGTATATAAGAAGATGTAGATAATTTTTATGGTGTGATTTTAGGATTCAATCCTGGTTTCGTGGCACTGCATACTATTTTAAAAAAATAGATAAATGCATGAGTATTAATGAATTAAATAAGAAGAGGACCAGTCTAGACTCATCATGGATAGTGGGTCATTAACCAGGGATTATGATTAATCTAATTTTGTGCCCAATGATTCTACAATAAGTTATTATAAATTACATGTAGATGTGGTGCAGTAAATGATCAGGTAGAAGGCAAGGGAGTTGTGTGTCTTGAAAGCTGTTCGTTGGAAAAATACCTGAGTATTCTGGGGAGCACAAGTTCCTACTGAGACTATGATGTAGCAAGGGTCTAGCTTATTTCCTAGGAGTTGGATGTGCTCAGTAGGAAAATCAACCACGGGCATCATCCCAGGATAGCCCCATAGAGCGTGTTGACCTGGGCTGGGACATTCTGTTGCAGGAAGCAAATTTACTTCAAAGGACCAAGTGAGGTTTTTGGTCTTGGTGTGGAGCCATTGGTCGTATTAGGAGTTTAAGGGGAGATGATGAGGTCAGGAGCAGAGGGGATCTGGAACATTCTAGAAGTAGAGTGTAAAGATCTAGAATGTAAGCTGTGACTGTGCAAGAAAGCCAGGTGCTGGAGCTCACAGGCTGTGTGAAGAGCCAGTGGTATCTCAGGCTGCATCCAGAGCAGCCCAGCACCAGGGAAGGATGTTGGTGACCTTGTTGAACTTTGTCCTTGTGGAATACTGGCTGGACTATGGCGTTCAGCTTTGGGCACAGAATTTAGACACAGAGAAGGTCAAAATTGGGGATCTTGAGTAATGCCAGGCATGGTTTGTAAACTGGCCACTCCCTGGCCTGAGTCAATTAAAGCGAGCCCAGAAAGACAAATGGCCAGCAACAAGGGTCCTGGTGGGCAGTAGGCCAATGGTATAGTCTCAGGATTGTCTCGCTGTGATCCTATTCAGAGGTCCAGGTTCACAGCATCCCAAAGGTGATGCAGTCATTGGTGGAGACAGAATCTCGGGGATCAGGACTCAGCAGGAGGACTCTGGTCTGTCCAAGGAGGAATAAGAGGGGGAGCTCAAGACACTTGGACTTTGACGGAGCACAAAGATGGACCGGGAATTTGAGGCAAGAAGTGAGATGAGTCAGGGACTCAGCTATGGATCACAAGAATAAGAAGAAACATGTGTCTGAGAACCTGGCCTGGGGTCAGAGTGGACACAATCCCCTGAAGAGTAGGTGCAGATCCTGTACTGGCTCTGTGTGTGTGTGTGTGTGTGTGTGTAGTTGAGCCTGCAAGCAGGGTCGCAATGACATCAGACATATCCATGATGGGCATGAGCCAAACCGTTGGTTGGATTCTTGCTGCAAAGACCTAATTAGCCCCTGTACCACTCAGTTTCATCTTTAATGTTTACTCTTCCAAATCTATGTCCCTTCGTCTTTCTGGACTTTGCGTTTTTATGCACTCCTCCTTGCAAACTGACTCCTTATTTTCTGAGCTACTCTCTATTTTTGTCTACTAATCAAGTGAAGCCAACAGCAATCCACACACAAATTTTGTCTCCCAACTTCTTCCTAAGGAGCTATGATATATTATATGAATTCTAGGGTATAGTTGATAACAGCATTGCCATGTACTGCTGTCCCTTGCTAGCCACAGGGACTTGGCTCCAGGATCCTCTGTGGATACCAAGTCCACCGATATTCCAGATCTTTGTGTAAAATGGTGTAGTCATTAAAAAACAAGGGGTGGGGGGTGGCATTGTGGCCTAGTGGGTAAAGCTGCAGCCTGTGACACTGTCAGACCATTTGGGTGCCCATTAGTGTCCCGGCTGCTCCACTTCCTATCCAGCTTCCTGCTAATGGCCTGGAGAAAAGCAACAGAAGATGGCCCAAGGGCTTGGACCCTTGCCACCCACATGGGAGACATGGATGAAGCTCCTGGCTTCTGGCTTCAGCCTGGCCCAGCCCTGGTCATTTCAGACATTTGAGGCGTGAACCAGCAGATGGAAGGTCTCTCTCTTTCTGTCTCTCCCTTTTTCTCTGTAACTCTGACTTTCAAATAAATGAATAAATCCTTTTTTTAAAAAAAAAGGTGTAATATTTGTATGTAACATATTCACCTCTCCCTGTATATTCTGAATCATCTCTAGATTACTTGAAATACTTAATACCACATAAATGCTATGCATATAGTTGCTATAGTGTATTTTAAAAGGGAATAATTGCAACATCCATGTTCAATACAGATGCAATTCTTTCTCCAAATGTTCTCAATCCGCGGCTGTTTGAATCCATGAATGCAAATTCTGCAGAAGCGGAGACGGAGGGCAGATATGATATTGTGCCTTCCACACTGGGCCTGCCCTTCTTTGAGCCTTCCATCACCATCTCCTCACTGTATGCTTCTTCAATCCTATGCTAATTCCACCAATTTGAAGGTTGGGTTACAGGACCTCATTTGTTGGCACTGTCAATGGTCTGTCAGAATAGATTAGATGATGCAGACTTGTCCAACAAACCACACTTGGCAGTGGAGATGGCACCTGTGGTGCCCTGGGGGCTTGGCACTAGATCCTCCCACTCAGGGCCACAGGGTGATGGAGACACCAGCTTCATGTCACCATGTTTTCCAAGTGTGGAGTGAAAGGTATTGGATGAACTACACACCAGCTCCTTGAGTTTCTGTGTGGAAATGATGGGGGAATGCTCTTGCTTATGTTGCCCTGACTGAAACCAACCACATTGCCTTCTTTCCTTTTCTGGAGGGAATTCTATCAAGGGTCTCATCCCTGGGAAACAGCACGACATATGAGGGGTCTTCACAAAGCACATGGAAAAGGTACATCACGAAAAAGAAAACCTCTGCATGGATTTCAAAGTGTTTTTTGCACCAAAATAAATTTCGTTCTCCATTCCATTTACGATCAATTTTTTGATGTACCCTTGTGTTTGGAGAACAGAGCTGATGACTCCTGAAGTCATCATAAACGATGCTTAATCAATTGCCACGCACTTGGTAATGGTGGCAGTGGGTGTGGGTTGAATCACTTCTCGTAACTGTCTGAAGCCAGCAATTACACTTTTTTAATAGAAGGGGAAACTGAGGCCCAGAGAACTTAAGAATCCTGCCAGGGGCCATATTGCTAGTGCTTGGTAGAATCCCAGATCTAACTCAGTCGGGGCGTACAGCTGTTGTTCTGAGAGTCTATTTTTTGTAACTTGTTTGGATGCCAAGATGCTAAGCTAACTTCCTTGGGCTGTGAACAAGAGGTTGATGAGCCCAATCTTGGGCACTACAGGAATAGTGCTGAAGGGGTGCAAAGTTAGTGAATGGGCGGCAAAGACAGCAAGCTCCTCCCCTGCTTATCAGAGAACCCCGTGCCTTTGAGCAAAAGGCTGTGTCTAAAGACAGAGGCTGGCCCTGGAGGCGAGGCTGTCACTCATTTTAGAGACTGGCTGCAGAGGGTCCCAGCCGACCAGGTGATGCCAGCAGGTACCCGAGCAAGCGTCCGTGCAAGGAGGTCCCTTGATTCCACACGACTTTCTCTCTGCCCCTCTGCCTTGCCTCTGCCTGACCTCCCCGGGAGCCTCCCTTCTCCTCCTCCAAGACAAGGAATTGATTTGTCAAGCATGTCTCTGCAGTTTTGCACCCCGGCAGACGCATTCTCTCTGCAAGCTGCACGCCACGCTCAGTGGCAAGCACTGAATCCTGCCACAGGCAACACCGAGGGTGGAAGAACTCTCTATTTCTTCTCTTTCTGACATATCCGAAACGTCAAGATATGAGGGAGTCATTTATTTATGTGACTGAAGTGTGGCTGCAATGGGCGTATACATCAGATAGGTTCTGTTAGCAACTCAAGACCCTGTGATAAGCAGCTTCCAAGTTCAATGTAAGGACCATGTCCAAGTTCAAATCAGGGATCCCTGGAGCTCCTGGGTGGGCTTTGCAGAGAACCCTCCCACTCCTATCAATTATTACATTGCATTCTGTACTCGCAGAGTGGCCCCTTGAACCCCATTAAGAGAACTGTTCTAATGCTAGTCATACCTAAAATGTATCCAGCTTTTAAAAGAGTCTAATGAGAAAGGCAGAAAGAAATTTGTACAGGTTGTAAGTGACTATCTCAATGAATTGTCACACACTGAGCCCATCTGTTGAACGAGAACCCACATTAAGAAAGAGAACCTGGGGCAGGTGTTCAGCCTCACGCAGAAGACACCAGTTAAGATGCCCGTGTTCTGTACTCGAGAGCCCAACTTGGGTTTGGTATTATGGCACCATGAGTTAAGTTGTTGCTTGCGATGCCAGCATCCCATATGGGGATGCTAGCGCAGTCCCAGCTACTCTTCTCCCATGCCAGCTGCTTGCTAACGCACCTGGGAAACTGGTAGAAGATGGCCTGAGTGCTTCGCTCCCACAGCCATGCTTGGAGAGGGGCAAAGTCCTAGGACCTGCGTTGCAGGTGTAGCTGGTTCCTTCTTGGCCTGTCATTTTGCTTGTGCATCTCTGAGCACTTGTGTCCTTGTGTGTAGAATGAAAACTACTGTTCTCACTTTATGAGGCTGCTCTTAGGGCCATGGGAGATGATTTTCAGTGAAGCACAGCGGGTGGCGTGAATGACCCTGGCACATTCATGTTGGAATTTAGTCTCCGTGTGAGGTGTTAAGAGGTGGGGTCAGATGGGGCCATTAAGAGGTGAATGGGATGGATTAGCCTTTTCATGGGTGAATGGATTATTGGATTACCCAGAAAGTGGTTTTACTATAAAAGCCAGCTCTCTCTTCTAGTTAGCTTGTTATGACCTACCACGGGATGCCCTGTTGCCTTGGGACTCTGCAGAGCCCCCCACACTGAGACGGACCTCAACAGGTACAGTCACCTGGTCTTGAACTTCTCAGCCTTCAGAGATGTGAGCCAAATAAATGTTGTTCTTTAGAATTAACTCAATCTCTGGTATTCAATTAGGACAATAGAAAATGGGCTGAGTGACCGAAATTCCTTCCCTTGTGAAATTTCTCTTCCTCCTTATCAGGGTGAAGAGTCCAAGAACGTCACCTCTCGTACGGCCAAGGTCAGAGGCACATTCTGCAGTCTACATGCTATGCTTTGAGCTCTTGGGCAGAAGGCACATGGCACCCCATTTAAAAAAAATTACCTGTTTATTTGAAAGGCAGAGAAAGAGAGACCTATATGCAGAGAGAGACTTAAAGAAAGAGAGATCTTTCAGCCACTGGTTTACTCCATTCAAATGGCTTCAGTGGCCAAATCTGGGCCAGGCTGAAGCCAGGAGCCAGGAGCTCCATCCTGCCTCCCACCTCCGCTGCCCTCCCAGGTGCCTTAGCAGGATGCTGGATCCAAAGAGGAGGTGCAATTTTTTCTCCAAAATATTTTCCATCCGTGGTTGTCTGAACCCCTGGATGTGATTTGGGCAGAAGTGGATATGGAGGTCAGATGGTATTTGGGAATTGGCATTCTCCTAGCCTCCCTCCTAGCACTTGGCTGTGGGATGCAGGAGTCAGAGCAGTGGCTTAACCCACTGCACCAAGCACTGGCCCCAATTTTGCACCCCATTTAAGCCACAAGATCTGTTGGCAGCTGGGTGAGCTCTTAGACCCCATCACAGAATACTGTTTTCAAAGACCGAAATACAATAACTCGCAGAGGAAACCAATTACATTTATCACCATATTACCAAACAAATTGGATAGAATCATAGGTCTGCTTCTTTAGTAACACACGAGGTAACACGTTGAAGCTGTGGACCTAATAATGAGCCTCTTTTGAAGTTGTAATGACCAACACTGATTTTTGTAATATCTGCACAAATATGATGTGATATGAAAATATTTGTGATTTCAATTAGGGATAAAGTCTCAGTGCAGATTCTGTACCAGTGTGTTATTTTCATCCATAATAGAAGGAAATGCTACATTTCAGTTGGAGGTATGAGAAACTTAAAGATGTGAATTATTTTATTTCAGTCCAATTTATGGTTACAAACCTGGATAAAGACCTTCTGATATAGCTGCTCTTGCTGCCTAGTGGGTTAAGTTGCCGCATATGATACCTGCGTCTCGTAGGGGCACCAGTTCGTGTTCTGGTTGCTCCACTTCCAATCCAGCTCCCTGCAAACGGCCTGGGAAAAGCAGAAGAAGGTGGCCCAGCTGCTTGGACCCCTGCACTTTCATGGGAGACCTGGATGAAGCTCCTGACTCCTGGCTGCCACCTGAGCCAGCCTTGGCCAGTGTGGCCATCTGGAGAATGAGCAAGCAAGGGAAGATCTCTCTCTCTCTCTAACTCTATTTTCAAATAAATGAATAAATATTTTTTAATACCTTCTGACTTCAGTGAATGGGACCTGAGACTGGCACTGTAGTACAGCTGATTAAGTCGCTGCCTGCAACACCAGCATCCCATATGAGCACCGGTTCGAGTCCCAATTACTCCACTTCTGATCTGGTTCCCTGCAAATTTGCCTGGGAAAGCAGCGGAAGGTGACCCAGGCACTTGAGTCCCTGCCACCCATGTGGGAGACCCAAAAGGACTTCCAGTCTCCTGAATTTGACCTAGGCCAGCCCTGGCCATGGTGGCCATTTGGGGGAGTCTCTTACAGGGGTGATAGGGAACCAAGCACTCAGGCCATCAAGTGCTGCCTTCCCAGACACTTAACAGGAAGCTGGATCAGAAGTAGAGCAGCTGGGACTCAAATTGGCTCTCAGATATGGGACGCCAGTGCCACAGATAGTGGCTTAACCAGCTGTGCCACAATATCAGCCCCTCCTTTGTCTTTAGAATGCAGTATTCATGGGGCCGGCGCTGTGGGGTAGCAGGTAAAGCCACTGCCTGCAGTGCCGGCATGCCATATGGGTGCCAGTTCAAGTCCCGGCTGCTCCACTTCTGATCCAGCTCTCTGCTGTGGCCTGGGAAAGCAGTGGAAGATGGCCCAAGTCCTTGGGCCCCTACACCTGTGTGGGAGACCTGGAGGAAACTCCTGGCTCCTGGCTTCGGATAGGTGCATCTCCAGCTGTTGCAGCCATCTGGGGAGTGAACCATTGGGTGGAAGACCTCTCTCACTCGCTGGAGCGCTCTCTCTCTCTCTCTCTCTCTCTCTCTCTACCTCTGCCTCTCTGTAAATCTGCCTTTCAAATAAATAAATAAATCTTAAGAAAAGAATGCAACATTCATATCAGTTATTATTTCCTCCTTCTTTGCCTCTCTTGTTTAACGAGGCAGTATGAATTTCCACCAGACTACGCAGCTGAAAGTTACAACATCGGTTTGCTTTGAAATCTGTTCATGTCACACGGGATCAGGACAGATGGTTTAGTTGGATATATAGGTAGCGCCTTTCCTAAAAACCCAACCAACCAAGCAACCAACCAAACATAAATCCAAAAACCAGGCAAAGGATCTCTCACAACTGCATGTGAGAGGAAAAGCATCCCATGCCAGGAAAGCTTTCATGCATATTTCCCAAGCAAGGCTCTGCCAGAATTCGGTGTGGGACCATTTTTTGATTGTGCCCAGGGAATTCAGCAGCTCTGGCTCCTGCTCTCAACACAGTAGCATCTGTAGTCATTGCAACGTCTCACCCCACCCCACCCCTTCCCAACTGCCTCTGAGGGATGGAGGCCAGCCCTAACCGGTTGGAACCCATAGCTCTCTGGTCTGTGGTTCTCAGATTTCAGCATGGACTGGAGTCACCTGGGCCTTGATTCCGCAGGTCTTGAGTGGAGTCTGGGAACCTTCCTTTCTATGGGTTCCCAGGTGCTGCTGGTCTGGACACCACGCTCTGAGAACTTGGGCTCCCTGACCCGGAGGGGAACCTTCTTATCTCAGGGGGGACTTTGGCCCCTCCCCCTTGAAGAGCTTTGTTGCTTTGGGGCCTTGTTGTGCCCCCAGGCTCTGCCAAGGTCCTGAGAGGCCTTGATGGCAAAGGCTCTGCCTACTTGTGCCAAACTCCGCGGCGTCTTTTGTGCGCGCGCCCTTTCTTTCCAATGCACAGATGAAGTGTGGTCACCACCTGGCTGTGCCTGTGCCATCTCCCCCGTTTTGCTTCTGACATTGCCAGTGGTCCGGCTCTGACGTGTCTCTGGGCTGTGGCAATCGCAGGCCATGGGAACGGCTGTTGAAGGGTGGAGATCTATCCCAGTGTGCTCAGCCAACTCACCATCCAGGGCTCAACTCCGTGAACCGGAACTAAGAAAGAGGGATGCCAATGGCACCTTCTCTCTGCATCGCTCTCTCGTTCTCACCAAGCAAGCCTGCAGGGAATGCGAAACTGAGTAGCTGGAGGCAGCTCAATGATTCTTACATGGGAGAGCTATTGTTCAGATCTAGCTAAACTCAAGTCCATTGTCAAACTGACTGGTGTGTCAGTCTGAGCTCATCCCAATGTCCTTAATTTGAAAGGCTTAAGTGTATCTATCTCCTTTACAAAAATAATGAGTGTATCTATCTCCTTTACAAAAATAATGATGCCCATTTACCAAGTCCTGCTCAGGACTTAAGGGGCATTATTTAAATGCAACCCCCACAAGGATGCTCTGAGGTAACCAGTATTATTGTACCCATTTGACAGATGATAAAACCAAGACTAAGAGTCATCCTTTGGCTGCTAAATGAGACTCCTGGAGTGCAGATTTTGCTCTAACTGAATCCAAAAATTTCATGTTCTTAAATCAGAATTAGCACACGGTTTTGGTATTGGATAATGCTTTCATTTTCTTAGTAAAAATAACCATGTCTTCCAGTTAAGAGATAGGGGCATAACTTTGTTGTGGTTTTGTGTGTGTCTGTGGGGGGGATGCGAGCTTTTTAGTTCTTTAAAGAGTTATTTATTTCAAAGGCAGAGAGAGAGAGAGAGAGAGAGAGAGAGGCACACATAGAGAGAGGTTGTCCATTTGCTGATTCACTCCCCAAGTGGCAACTATGGCTGGGACTGGATGAGGCTGAAGCCAGGAGACCAGAACCATGTGGGTCTCCTGCATGGGTGGCAGTAGCCCACATACTTGGGCCATATTCTGTTGCTTCCCAGGGACGTTAGCGGGGAGTTGGATTGCAAGTGGAGCAGCCAGGTTTGGAACTGGCGCCCCTATGGGGTATCGGCAGCATTGCAAGCAGAGATTTAATTCCATACAATGATGCATGGAAAGATGATGGTATATCAGACTTGGGAAATCATTAAAAAATTACAGAGATTAGAATAAAAGGGACAGCAATTCCAATAAAATTCTCTCTGGGAAGTTCCAAAGTGGGTCTCACACAGAGCAGAGCAAACAGCACAAGAGACAGAAAGAAATAAGTTGGGTCACTAGCAGTGGGGTGGTGGGTGGGGCTGGCACTCATGGAACTTAGTGAACCCTCTCCTCTCAAAGCCACCCTCTTCACCCCCTCCCACCATGCAGTTCCCCAGAGAGCCGCTGTATTCCTTGGAGTTTTGGTCCTCTGCGCAACGGCATTGAGAGGTGGTGGGACCTTTAAGAGGTGGGGCTTAGGGAGAGGTCATTGAGGTCACTGGTTCAGAGAGCACCGCACCCAGAAGGGATCAATGACTGTCTCCTAGGGATGGATTAGGTCCCACAGGACTGCACAGGTTGCCATGAGAATGGGTCGTTATAAACCAAACTTGACTTTCTAGGTTCTTTCTTTGCTTCCTTCCTTGTCCTGGCATCTCCCTCTCTCTCTTTCTCACATGCACCTGCTGTGTGATGCTGTCTTCCATGAGGCTTGTACCAGAGGCAATGCTGGTGTCATATGCTTGGGTCTCCAAAAGCAAGTGGGATCACGTAGAACTTGTCTTTTTGTGCCTTGCTTATTTCACTGAATGAAACATCTTCAAGGTTCATAAATGTAATTTTATATTAGATTTTCCATTCTCTTTAGCGCTGAATAATATTCCATTCACTATACTTTGTTGACCCATTCATGCTTGGGTTGCCCTTACTTTTTGGCTTTGGTGAGTCACGCTCCTATGAACAGGTGTCTAAATAACTCTAGGAGACCCTGCTTTTAATTCTTTGAAGCACATGCCCAGAAGTAGCATTGTGGGATCCTGTAGTAATTCTGTTTTCAAGTTTCTGAAACAATGGTATTCTACCGGTTGCCACAACAGCCGTGCTGTTTTATATTCCCAACAACAGTGCACAAGAATTTCAATGTCTCCACATCCTCACCTACCCTTGTTATTTTCTTTCTTTATTTGATAGCAGTCAGCCTAGTGGGTATAAGGTGGTCCATAGATGTTTTTTTGGCTGGAGATTAGCTTGTGCTACTGTTTTGTGTCATTGTGCCCTAAATTTCCTGGTTCCGGGTAGCAGATTCTCTGGGGGCGTTTCAGAGACCCCCGGACCCAAGAGTGGGGGAGGGGAGTAAGGCAGTGGAGGGTGCTCTCAGAATTCCTTGAATACGAGACTTATCAAACCATCTGTTTGATAATCCTGCGTGCAAATTCATTTTAGAAACTTACCTGTCCTTTTTTTGCAAGGTTACAAAATAAGATGAGAAGGGAATAAACCTGTGTGACAATTCAACATAAAGATAAACACTGACTATGCTGGGCATATGACGCGTTGCTTCCTTTGCTGAATTCATCACTACGAGGATGCTTGCCATCCTTGGGGGCGAAAAATCTACTTCTCATGGATGCTCCAAGTGAACACTGACAGCTTTGAGAAAGTTCTTCTAGAGTAGCAAAGTGCTGACAATTCAAGTTCCATGTGTTATCTACCGGCTTAGCTTTTATCCGGCATTTACAGATTTCCAAAAAATACATTTCCTATAAACTATCTGCCTCCATTCTCAGGGGGAAGACTGGAAGATCATTTAAAATTTAGGTTGTTTCACACCCAGCCCAGGTGCTATCTATTTCTGAGGGAAGATAATGGCTCATTTCTCAGGGCAGAATAGAGAGGTGGGAATGGTTCAACGTCCAGTTCTTTTAACAAGAACATTACAAAAAGTAGGGAGGGGCCGGCGCCATGGCTCACTTGGCTAATCCTCTGCCTGTGGCGCTGGCATCCCATATAGGCACCAGGTTCTAGTCCAGGTTGCTCCTCTTCCAGTCCAGCTCTCTGCTGTGGCCTGGGAGTGCAGTGGAGGATGGCCCAGGTGCTTGGGTCCTGCACCTGCATGGGAGACCAGGAGGAAGCACCTGGCTTCTGGCTTCAGATCAGCGCAGCACAAGCCGTAGTGGCCATTTGGGGGGTGAGGCAATGGAAGGAAGACCTTTCTCTCTGTCTCTCTCACTGTCTGTAACTCTACCTGTCAAACAAAAAACAAAACATTAAAAAAAACAAACTAGGGAATAGGAAAAAAAATGCCCCACTCTATGTTTAACTGAGAAACTGGGTGGCCCCAATCCAGAAATGCAATGACTTGCTGGGTTTATACACTCATCCATTACTTCTTCGTTGAGTCAGAATGCCAGCACCACCAGCAAGGCCTTTCTGGCTTGTCAGCTGTCCAGCTCCTGACCGAGAGTGGGCTTGTTGGAAACCACTGCAATCCCTAAGAGCTGGTCTCAGAAGCGTGGTGCTAACTGCTCATTTTCTGATGCTCCACTCCTCTATCAAGTGGGGTCCCCAGCAATCTGTACATTTGGCCTCTGTTCCTCTGGATCCCCGTAGCGATGCCTGCAATTAAACATTATGTTTCTGGCTTTCACTGGGGGAACAAAAAAGAACTGGCCAGAAGGAGACTCTGGCTGTGCTGCGTGGGTACAGCCATGTTCCTCTCAGGTCAGCACATCACGATTTTTTTGCTGAGATTATTGCAACAGGCTCTTAATTGGTCACTGTGCTTTGAGTCTTGCCTCCTCCCTGCCATCCATGTCTCACACTGAGTAATCATTTGCATCACTCTAAAATGCATATTTCATCTGGCCTCTCCTTGTGATTACAATGCTTGGATGGCTCTTCCTTGGTTATAGGATGCATGCCAAGCGCTGCTCCGTATCCCATGGGGCCCTCCCTGGCCTGTTGCTGGCCTGTTTCTCCAGTGTCACCTTCCACAGTGTTGCTACCCACTCTTGGCTCCACTGAGCCCTGCATTGCCCTCTTCCACTACTTCCCTCTGCCCCTCCCTCTGCTCCTACTCTGGCTCTGCTTAACTCTTATCTTGCTTCCAAGTTGGACTGGGGTGTGGCCCATGGCAGGAAATCATTCCTAGCCCTCTTGTTCCCACTCATCAAGTGGTCGCAGTCTGGGCTGCATGTTGCCCTGTGGGTATGCTCCTGAAACTCTCCCCACACATATTTCTACACTGTCATTTCTCCTGCACTTGTCAACTTGTGTTCTTCCCCCTGGGGCTGTAAGTATCAGGCAGGCCAGTGTGGACAACGCCTCTTGGATCCAAAAGCCTACTGCTGGTAGACTTGTGGTCAACACGGGATGGACTAGCTCTACACTCTCTTCTGTGCTACTAAAGTATGCACTTCAATAGCCTGTTGTCAGAGTCATCCCCCCATGAAAACATTGGGTGCTCCCCTGTGACAGTCAAAGATCCTGGCACTCACGAGTGTAACCACACTGATTTCTGCACCTGCCAGGGATCTAGATACACCATGATGCTCAATAGGGAATGAAGATTGGAAGGGTTTGGGAGTGCTGCACCCTCATTTCCCTCTGGGATACTACTTTGTGCATCCTGAAGGTATCGTCAATCTAGGGTCTCTGGGACACCTTCCTTCATCCATATCTCTTATCCTTGGGGAGCGAGGTTGGATCTAAGCAGAGCTAGATTTAATCATGAATGGAATAAGGGAGGAGAAGAAGAAATGGCTAGAATGTATTAATCCATTGGCCCTTAAGTGTAGTGTGAAGAATGGCAGAGAAGCCCAGTGAATGAATTCGAGTTTATCAGCTTGTCGCAGAAAACCTCCAAATCATTTACTATTTAGCAAGAGAAGAAAAGCATATTTCTATTTTATGTATAGAAAGCACACGCTAACCAGCCCATGAATGGGGGAAGCCATTCCTGGAAGATGTCAGAGACCCGGACTCTTCTAACTTTGTATTCCTACTGTGAACTGAGACCATGAACTGATGCTCGTAACCCAAGATGGCCGCCACATCAGTGCTCCAGGGAACAAGAGGAAGCAAGCAAAAAGGAAAGAGGGAATGACTCTTCCTTGTCAACACGCTCTCTGGAAATGCAACACCACTCTCTTCTATCTCCCATGGGCCAGACTTTGCTATGTTTACATCTAGCTGGAACATACTCTCTCAAGTGGGTGACAGTGTTTCTAAGGGGAAAACCAGAGCTATGCTGGTACAGAAGGAGGTAGCATATGATGGGAATTAACGAGTGGCTTGTCTATACCATTTGTTGTTGCTTCAAGAGGGATTAGGAGTCCAAGGATTCTTCTAAGAGGGGATTGCAGTGTTACTGCTTATAGACTTGCCTGATGGCTGAGCTGGAATCCTGACAGTAGCAGCAGCGAGAGTAGCTTTGAGGGGCGACACAGTTGCACGCTGTGTACTGGGACTTTATGTATGTGTGACAATGAACAGAAGCCCTATTGTGGAGATGATGATACGCATCCAGGCTTACACTGGGCTTGAGCCGGGCTTGACTCTGGGTCTGATTCAAGAGCGCGTGTCTTTCTCATTTCATGTCTCCGTGTTCTACCTGCATGCTCAAAGCAAAGTCTCCTTGGTTAATATAAGCCTCAGAAATGCTGCTTTCCTGGGCCTCAGCAGGCAAAGGATCTCTAAGGAAAGGGAGCCGTGGTAGATTGCGAGTCCCAGTGGGTAGGGCAGGTCGTCCTATGGTCACTTTCTCATGAGGTGTGTTGTGTACTCATTGCGTTTCTGGAATTATCTCTTTGTCTCTTTTTTTTAAGATGTATTTTATTATTTGGGAAGTGGAGTCTCTCTCTCTCTCTCTCTCACACACACACACAGAGAGAGAGAGAGAGAGAGAAGAAGAGAAAGAGAAATCTTCCAACTACCAGTTCACTCCCCAATCTGTTGCAATGGCTGCGGCTTGGGCAGGCCAAAGCCGAGAGCCTAGAGGTCCATCCGGGTCTCCCAGGTGGGTGCAGGAGCCTGAGAAATTGGGTCATCTGCTGCTGCTTTCCCAGGGGCATTAACAGGGAGCTGGATTTGAAGCACAGTAGTTGGGACTTGAGCCAGCACTATGATATGGGATGCTTAGGATGTTGGTGATGCAGGTGGTGGCTTAACCCAGTGTGCCTCAGTGCTGGACCCTGAGATTTTACTGTATTTTTATTAAAGGTTTATTTATTTGTTTATTTGAAAGGCAGAGTTACAGGGAGAGGAGGGATGGGGAGACACATCTTCCACCTGCTGGTTCTCTCCCCAAATGGCCTTTGGGCAGGCTGAAGCCAGGAGCCTGGGACTGCATCCAAGTCTTCTATGTGGTTATAGGGACACAAGTACCTGGTCCATCTTCTGCTGCCATCCCAGGTGCATTAGCAGGGAGCTGGATCAGAAGTAGAGAAGCCAAGACTTGAACCGGTGCTCATATGTACTGCCAGCATAGCAGGTGGCAGCTTAATCCACTGAGCCACAACACTGGTCCCCAAAATTACATTTCTTATAACAAAATAAGAGGCAGCTTTTCTATGAAAAACGTTTTTTGGCCATTTGATGTCCCCTGTCAACACAATGTCCAATAAATATTCCAGGAACTCACGGGTCCTGCCAGGGGAAACTTTAATCAGCACTGATCAGGCAGTGGGTTAGTTCTTTAACAACACCAAGGATTTACTGGTGCTTCAACAGGAGTAAAGTGATTCTAAGGCAAAAAAAAATCTTGTGCATGAAAAATCATATAAAAATCAACCAAGGTGCATACAGGCATGTGTTCCCTACTGAGAAGGAATAATCAGCTCAAGTTGATAATGGGATGTGTGTGTGTGTGTGCATGTGTGTGTGTGTGAAGGAGGGTGTTGGACAATGTAGAAGAGAAATCTTAAGGGGGGAACTTCCCGAGCCGAGACAGTGCATAAACGTAGTGATTCAAGCTGGTTGGAATTGATAGGAATAATTAAAGGGATCCAACCGCTAAAAGCAAGGTCATGGCTTAGATTTGCCAAGCCAGGCAGAAACTCATTGAAAATCCGTGTGACAAGAAAAGCACGTGATGAGGTTGAAATGATTGTGATATTGGCAGGTTTCCATTTCCCAGCCTCAGTCACCCAGCTGGGACGTGTAGACGCCACACAGTGACAGCTGACAAAATAAATGTATCGATGGAATGATGGGCTGGTTCCCTGCCGGGCGACAGGAGGATGCTGGGGAGATTAGAGGTCTATGGCCAATTATCTGAATTGGTCATCATCCAAGCTGGTCATCATGTTCACCACAGAGCTGGGCTTTCCTCCACAGCTGCTTTTGCAGAGAAGTTCTTTGAGGATTGAACGCAAATCTCCAATCCATTAATTTTTGCAGAATTAGGGTCAGGCCAGGAAATGCACGCTGAGAACAGCATAAGGTTGCAAGGGGGTGTCAGACAACAAGGTGTGGGGTTCAGAGGGCTGAGCAGGAAGGGACGTTTGTGTGGGACCTGAGAGGACAGGACATGGAGGGAAAAGCAGCAAGCCAGGCATCCAAGCAAGCAAGCAAGCAAGTAGTGGCTGCATCCTTTCTTACTGGGACGGACACAGAATCTTACCAACGGCAGAGTAAGTAGGCAACATCTAGCCTGCACTTCTCACATTCTCAAACGTGGCGTGCAAAAAGTCTGCACCCCAGAAACAGACGCGCTGGGCTTGTAGTGGATGGAGAGAGAGAGAGAGAGAGAAGCTGGCAGTGTTTTCCTTACAGCCTGCAGAGTTCAGGGTAGGCACTGGAGATGGAAACCCAGGACAGCCGTGAAGCCACGGTACTGCCAAGTCTTGCCTGCATGCCTAGGAAATAACCCTGTGTCTGTATCTCACTTACTCACTGCTCAATTAACAGTAAAAATCTCTGTTATAGCACGTGTCACACCCCTTAATGAAACTTTGTAGTTAGAGTGATTTTTCAATAATTCAGATGCCCTTAATAGTACACATAAAGATTTATGCTCCTGATGATAGTCCATGAAGCTAATTATATGGAAGAGTTTAAAAACCTCACGTGGAGTTGCGCACTAAGAACACAGCCATCTCGTCTCTATACCCTCCATCATTCATTCATTCATTAATTCGGTCAATGAATAGCTACTGTATTAATTGAACCTCAATGTGGACATGTGGGGAATAAGTCTGAGCAGGTTGCAAATGGAAATCTAAGTGTGTTCTGAACAGGTACAGCTCATGGAGCAGGACTTTTGTTTTACTTTATGAAAGGATTTTCTATGACTGCTCCATGAACACACTTCCTGGGCGAATCTGATTGTCCTGGTTGCCTGCATGTGCTTTACAGCTTACAAGAGTCTCTGCAAGGTGTTCCTGGTAGTAGGAAAGGCAACGATGGGAAAAAGTTCACCCTGAAAAGTTAAGAGATGTATACAGCCTTGGATAAAGTCTAACTCCTGCTCCGTTGTTTTGCTCTGTTGGATAAATCTCCTATTCAACTTGGCGCTTGACAGTTTGCATTTTCATGTACCTTAGTTTGGTTGTTGTCAGAAAAACCTGACCAAATGGATCAGGCATCACCATCAGCAGCAATATCAACACCATAACCATCATCACCTATATCTTCCTTCTTCACAACCGTTCCCATTTCTTGGGGAGATAATTGATGCTCACAGAGGCACAGAGGCAAGGATCATTTTGCAAGTGGAGCCAGTGTGAATCAGCACAATGGCTGGAATTAGCCAGCTGCAGGTGCAATCTAATCTAAGAGCCATTATAGATGTGCTGTTCAGGGGACTGGGGAACCATTAGCAACCCCTAGGACCAGCTCATCGTTTGGGCTAACTGGGGTAGCCAGTGTGTGCTTCGAATGCACATGGCAAGGAAAAGCAGTGCCCATCTCACAAATCATCCTTCGTTTGTTTAAACAAAGGCTCTAATAATAGAAAGACAATATTTGCATCCTGTGTTGAAAGGGGAAGTTGGTGAGTAAGAGTTGTCAGAACTGCCCAAAGAATGCGTTTGGTTTAGGAACAAGAATTCCGCTGGCTCCATGACAAATTCCTTCTTAGAGTGAAGTTAGAGACCGCAGGCTGCCGGACTGGGTGATGTCAGGATCACCCCAGGCTCTAACCAGTTCCAGGAACCCCCGGCTGTCCCAGAGAGGAGACTGGCTGCTTGCCTTGTAGACTTGCCTTTGGGAGAGAAAAGAGAGTATGTATGTGAGGAGAATGAGCATTTTTGTGACTTCTGGTCTACCACCTGATTCTGTGAATTTGGTCAGCAGGTGTAGGATTTTGGAGAGCCCAACAGAATAGAGCCCCTTGTCCTCATGTTGCTCTGGGCTCCAGATTTTGCTGGCCCTGCAGCATGCTGTCCCAGGGCTGTGAGACCGGTCTGCATGAACAGTGGCTGTCGGCCCAGATGTCTCTTCTATGCAGCGGTGGGGGGCTCAGGATTTTGGATTAGAACGTGCAGCCACCACTTAGTACCCAAGACTTGGGCAAATCATTCACCCTCTATCAAATCTAATTTTCTAATAGATGACGTAGGAACAGAAAGAATACCTACCTTATGCGATGGGGGCGTGTCTCGTGAGCACTCAGAAAAATTAAGATCAAAACCTGAGGGGAAGCTGCTTAGCCTGGCAGCTATGAGGTTGGTTAAGAGGCCTACAGCCCACACTGGAGTGCTTGGGTTTGCTGCCTGGCTCGGGCTCCCGACTGCAGTCTTCTCCTCATGCAGACCCTGGGAAGCAGCAGGTGGTTTGTCAAGTGATGGAGTCCCCGATCCTCAGTGCAGTGAGGGCCTGGCTCATGTCTGTAGCATGGCCCAGCCCAAGTTGTTGCAAATCTTTAAAGGGGAGAGTGAATCAGTGGATGAAATCTCTCTCTGTCTCTCTCTCTCTCTGTCTCTCTCTCGATCTGAGTCTCTCAAATAAATATTTTTTGAAAAGTTGGGTAGGTTGGGGCCGGTGCTGTGGTATAGCAGGTAGAGTCACTGCCTGCAGTGCAGGCATCCCATATGGGCACCGGTTCGATTCCCGGCTGCTCCACTTCCGATCCAGCTCCCTGCTATGGCCTGGGAAAGCTATGGAAGATGGCCCAAGTCCTTGGGCCCCTGCATCCACGTGGGGGACCTGGAGGAAGCTCCTGGCTTCAGATTGGCACAGCTCTGGCTGTTGCAACTAATTGGGGAGTGAACCAATGGATAGAAGACCTGTCTCTCTCTCTGCCTCTCCATTCTCTGTGCAATGTATTGTGTATGTAAATAAATAAATCTGAAAAAAAAAAAGCTGGGTAGGCTAAACTATCTACAGTCCAAGTTCTTTCAAAGAATATCTCTGAAACACCTCTCTTGCTAAAATGTCCAGTTAAGTTTAGTGTTCAATTTGATACATGGAAAGAACAGTTGTCTGTTTAGTGGCTTTTTTTTTTATTTGACAGGTAGAGTTATAGACAGTAAAAGAGAGAGACAGAGAGAAATGTCTTCCTTCCATTGGTTCACTCCCCAAATGGCCACTACGGCCGAAGCCAGGAGCCGGGTACTTCCTCCCAGTCTCCCATGCGGGTGCAGGAGCCCAGACACTTGGACCATCCTCCACTGCCCTCCCAGGCCACAGCAGAGAGCTGGACTGAAGAGGAGCAACCGGGACTAGAAACCGGCACCCATATGGGATGCCAGCGCCGCAAGCGGAGGATTAACCAAGTGAGACACAGCGCCGGCCTGTTTAGTGGCTTTTAATAGGGAAATCTATTAGAAGACCCTCATGGATAAGGGAAATTTTATGAGCTTCCTTGGGAATTCAGTGATCCCTGGAGCTTGTTCTTTTTTTTACCCTTATTTAAAATAATATTTACTTGAAAGGCAGAGTTATAGAGGCAGAGAGAGAAAGAGAGAGAGAGAGAGAGAGAAAGAGAGAGGTCTTCCATCTGTTGGTTCACTCCCCAGTTGGCTGCAATGGCTGGAGCTGTGCCAATCCAAAGCCAGGAACCAGGAGCTTCTTCTGGGTCTCCCACGTGGGTACAGGGGCCCAAGAACTTGGGCCATCTTCTACTGTTTTCCCAGGCCATAGTAGAGAGCTGGATCAGAAGTGGAGCAGCCAGGACTCAAACCAGTGGCCACATGGGATGCCAGCACTGCAGGCCTTACCTGCTAAACCACAGTGCCGGCCCCGGGGCATTAATGCATTTTTTAACTCAAGTCATCCACGGCCACTGGACCAACAAATGGAGGGTTTCTTTGGTGACCAGCAGGTTTGACATGTCAAGAGTTCAACGCGAAGGGAGGCTGCTGGGAGACACAGCGGACATGGGACGGTTCTGAGCCTCCTTTCTTTTCTTCATCTGTCCTTTGCAAGCAAGACCACTCACGGCTAGGAAGAGACGTTAGCCTTGGCTGGAGCATGAGCCTGAAATCAGGGGCCGGATGCCAGGACAAGCAGAGCCCCACCCAGTGCCTGGCGCAGCAGAGCCTGGAAACGCTGTGGAATGAAGGAAGTCGACTTCCTGGGAAAGGAAGGGGGAACCAGGGCCCATGGTGGTTGCCAGCAGAAAGGCTGGGATCAGAGCAAAGTTAGGACAAAGCCAGATCAGAACTAAGAGGAAGTCCTCATGGAATCGGAGGCCAAGAGCAGATGTGGAAGCTGGATCAATCCTGCCTTTGAATTAGGATGCCAGAGAAACAGGATGGGAGAGTTTGAAATGAGATCAAAGCCAAGGCCACAGAACACAGACAGTGGCCAGGAGAGGGCACGTGGGCACCGGGGCAGATCTCCCTGGGTACCCCTACCTGCTCCTGCTCGTTGCTCCGGGTCTGTCCCTGGGGAGATGTTGCTGTTCCCCTCCTCCCAGTGACTTGAAGACAGCGGCCGCTTTGTGGCAGAGACAAAGTCAAGGACAAGGCTGGCTCTAGTGCCTGTGTCCAGTCTTTCCAGGTGCCCCAAGATCCCACCTGCAGCTCCATCCTTCAGATTCTCTCCTTGAACTTTCACAGCCCTGTGGCCTCCAAGCAGAGCCCAGAGCCCAGACCATTTCTCACCCCCAAGGAAGCTACAAAATGGAAGAAAAACAGATGTGCTGGAGGCTCAAATCGCTTGGCCACAGGCTGCTCATTATTTGGGTGGAGTCAGAGGAGGGGGAAAGGCAGGCAGTGTGCGTGTGTGTGCTTGTGGCTAGATATTATTATGGAGAGAAGGTTCTAGAAATTAGTATGGGGCGAAGGTGCGGAGCACAGGACCAGAGGATGGGAAATTAGAAAATAACAAACTACATGTGGCATCAATATGCAAAAATGAGAGTGTGCCTGGTGGAGGAAATCACAGGTCTATCAGCTTAATATTCATCGCGGCTAGAAGAAGGCAAGCTTCCTATTGTACGCAGGAGTGTAATTAAATCAAGGAGTTGGACTAAAATTGGCAGCTGGAGGGGCTGAGGCATTAGCGGCAGCTCCTGAGGTGCCCCGTCGCCCGAGCCATGCACCTGCAAGGTGGTGCAAGAGCCGTCTCACCCCTGCAGAGGTGTACGGGAGCCTCCCAGAGAGCAGATATTTTTACTTCGCTTCTCCTCCTGTTTCAGTCTTCCTCTAACACATAAGCCCAGTTGTCCCCAAGGCCATTTGAGGACATGAAAAGCACAGATTCAGGCTTCCGGGGCTGGAGGGGGTGGGGATGCCTCTTTTTTGTTACTTGAAATAGAGAAATCCCACGACTAAGGGCTCAGCTGAATTCCAGCTTATCACGGCCCAGCCCTGTGTGGGTAGAAATCTCACTCCGGGGCATCTCGCTGGGCAGACCCTGGTGCTGGAGTACATTGTAGAGGGACGAGGTAGTCATTTCCTGGTTTTCTTGTCTCACGGATGGCCGTGGCCCTGGATTACCAGCGCATGGTTTTTCTTCCCAAGAACCTTGATGGAATTTGCAGGCTGTGTCGACTTGGCACCCTTTAGTGAGCATCCTTCTCTGGTCTTTCTTCTACATTCCTGGCTCTATTCCCCTACTCACCTTTAGAGAGAGCTCATGTTACTTCAGGAAATAGCCAAGCCTGAAGGCTTGGAGTTAGTATTCTATTTGGACTCCCCACGACGCAACCTTCTCCCAAGGACTTATCCCGTGCCAGGTCCTAATGCAGAGTCTAAAGATTAGCCCTTCACCTTGGAGCTTTGTTCAAATGCCACCTTCTCCCTGAAGCCCTCCTCCTACCCCTAGATTTCCAAGTCTCCCTGCCTCTATTTTATTCTGGGCAACACGGATCACCGCTCTATATACTGCACCTATTTGTTGCTGTTTTTCTTGTTTCTCATCTCTCTTTCCTCACTAGAATGTAGACTCCACAAGGACAGGGATTTTTGTCTGTTTCCTGTTCGCAATTGTAAATACTTATGGCATTGCCTGGCATGCAGAGGGTACTCAATAAATGCTTGCTGATTGAATGAAGGAATTGAGAAGCATCATGAAAGAAATGAAATCCAGGTAAAGATGCTATTTGCTGTCTTCATTCAAGCCCTTGTTCAAAGTTAGTTTCCAGAACTAGATCTTTATTGTGTTATTGTTGGGAAGACTTGGCTTCCCTCCAAAATGCTTGGCACCTTGCTAGTTGCCTGGTCTTTACCAGGATGGATGTTCTGCTAATAAACATTCGCCAACCACAGTGGGTCCCCCCAACCAGCCAGATTGTCAGGTGCAGGTGTGATATTGGTTAGTCAGCATTTTGAACATGACCCCTGTTGACCTCTCTGGGAATGGACACTCTGGTTGAGAAACTCCGCCTTCCTTGTTTTCTTATTAAAAGATTTATTTATTGACTTATTTGAAAGGCAGAGTGACAAAGGGGTCGGGGGAGAGATGGGGAGAGAGAGAGAGATTCCATCTGCTGGCTCACTCCCTGCATGACCCCAGTGGCTAGGGCTGGGCCAGGCCACAGCCAGGAGCCTAGAAACCCCATAGGGGTCTCCCACATAGGTTTCAGAAGCCCAAACACTTGGGCCATCTTCCACTGCTCTCCCAGGCACATTAGCAGGGAGCTGGATCAGAAGCGGAGCAGCCAAGTCTCAAACCACTGCTCCTATCAGACTCTGGCATTGTAGGCAGCAGCTTAACCCACTGTGCCACAGAGCCAGGACCCCTGCCCGCCTCCTTCCTCCTTCTAATTGGATTGATCACTCTGCTACTTGTTTAAACAACTTGATCAAGTTACTGAAAGCCTTTATGTGTCTCTCTCTCCTGAACTCTACAAGGGAAGTAGCATTTTTCACCTATGAGCTAATGAGCATGCAGTGCTTAGGATCAGGCCTGGAGTGTAGTCAGCTGTACTCAGAAACATTAGCCATCAGAACATCACCTCTGCTCTGCCCAGATGGGCCGTGGGACCCACCATGTATCCCATTGGCTGGCTGTGGAAATTCCTGGCTGATGTCCTGGGGGAGGATGGATCTCCTTGCTGGGCAGCGACAAGACCTCCATGCCTGTGCCTGGGTAGCATCATCAGACAGCTCTCTTGGTAGCATTAGCTCAGGGGTTGCTAAGATGCAATTCATTTTGTAACAGCTCTCAAAGCACCCAGCAGCCTCTCAGGCATAGACTGTGTCTGATAAATGTTGTCTTTTTCCTACCTGCTTCCCTTGCTCCCGGGTCAGCTGTTGTGTTCCTGTCTCCAAGGACTCTGCCCTTAGGGAATACACATTTTCAGCCCCTTGTTGGAGAAGTTTGAAACAGCAGGGAGCAAGTGGCAGCCGACTCCCAGCCCCTTCCCCCACATTGGATACTGCAGGACGCTGGCAGCCTCTACAGGGTTTGAATGTGAAACATTTCAATCCTGCTACAGAGCTTTTCCCAGGTGATGTTGTGGATTAACCAATGCATGTCAGGCACTTAGAACAACCCTGGGCATTTGGGGGGAAATTATTCAAAATGTTCATTGTGAGTAGACCCATTCAAAATAAGTGTCTCAGAACGCTCTGTATTGGAGAGGTGGAAGACAAAAGCTCTGGTTCCCACAGACCTCAGTAGAGTCATCTCTCAGTGTCCCTGGGGCATTGGTTCCAAGGTCTTTGTTGCCAAAGTGCAAGGATGCTCTGGGTCCTTCCTGTGAGCATCCAGGGCTGAAGGTCATGCAGGGTCCCCCGTCAGCTGGAGGCAAACAGGACCTTTGTGCATAGGAGTGGTGTGGGGTGGGGTGTCCGACAAGGTGTGTACAGGATGAACTTGGTCTTGGGAAGCAGATGCTGAATTTGCAATTAGGAGAATCTGGGCAACTACTTAAGCTCGTGACGCTGTGTCCTCATTTCTTAAATGGAGACAGAACATCTCACCCAGAGGGTGAAATGCAAATACGACTTCTCTACACACTAGGAAAATGGCTCATTATCTCCAGGGTTTAAATACTTCAGGATAATTATTAAATTATACCCAACTGATCTTCCCAGCATTACCCTCTTCACACCCTTCTCCTCTCTCTTTTAGGTTTAACGGTAACTCTAAATTTTCTTGTCCCGCCACTCATCTACTAAAAACCTTCACTGGCTTCTTTTTGGAAAAAGAAGTTATTTATGAGGCCACTGTTGTGGCACAGTAGATTTAAGCCATGGCCTGCAATGCCAGCATCTGATACAAGGGCTACTTCGAGTCCTGGCTGCTCCACTTCCCATCCAGCTCCTTGCTAAGGCATCTGGGAAAGCAGTGGAAGATAGCTCAAGAACTTGGGCCCCTGAAGCCTATGTGGGAGACCTGATGGAGTTACAGCCTCCTGACTTCAGCCTGGCCTAAGTCTCTGGAAGAGAGACAGAGGAGAGAGAGAGACAGAGACAGAGGAGAGAGAGAGACAGAGACAGAGACACAGGAGAGAGACAGAGACAGAGACAGAGGAGAGAGACAGAGACAGAGGAGAGAGAGAGATATCTTCCATCAGCTGGTTCACTCCCCAATGTCTGTAACAGCCATGACTCCAGCCTGGCCTAAGTTTCTGGCAGAGAGAGAGAGAGAGAGAGAGATCTTCCATCAGCTGGTTCACTCCCCCAAATGCCTACAGTAGCCATGGCTGGGTCTAGCAGAAGCCAGAAGCCAAGAATTCAACCTGAATCTCTCTGGGGAGGGGCATGAACTCAAGAACTTGAATCATCATGTGCTGCCTACAAGGGTGCACATTAGTAGGAAGCTAGAAGAGGAAGCAGAGCTGAGACTTGAACCCAAGGACTCCAGCACCAGATGCAGAAGTCTTAACTGCTGTGCAAGATGCCCATCCCTGGCTGCTTGGTGTGACAGAACTGCTGGTCACTCAGCCCCTGTGTGCTCTCCTTCCATACCATCACTCGCATGCCTTCTCTTTTCCCTTGTATTGAACTACATGACTCCCCCAGCATGCCTTGTGTTTCCGTACCACTGAGCCTTGCACATGCTGGTCCCTTAGTCTACCCTGCACCTCCCGTGTGGGACCCGCCAGAGGACTCGTGTGTTTCCACTGAGACTTGATCTAAATGTGAATCCATGGAAGAAGTCATGCACTTCCTTGAGCTTTCCCTACCCAGGGAGAGTCCCTGGCACCTCCCTCTGTGACCTGTGCATATCCTGTTAGCTCTTCTGCCAGCAACTGTTAGGAACATGGATGGTTCTATGCGTCATAGAAAAGTGAGTGAGGTTGGCTTAAATTCACAAAGGTGTTTTCCTCCCTTTAACAAAATATCCTGGTTTGGGTCATCAGTAACATTGAGTCAGCTTCTTTATGCTGTCATCAGGGAGCTAGGGTTTCTCTGTTCTAGTGCTTTTCTATCCTTTGCATGCCAACTCTCTTTCCCATGTTTGTCACTTCCCAGTTCAAGATGGCATCTCTCTACCAGGCATCACACAATCCACCCCCAACATAAAAGGTGGAAGATAGGACACCAGTAACCATGCTTTTTTTAAGGAACAATTGCAGAATTCCCCAGTATATATGTGTTAATTAATTATTTGATAGAGAGAGAAAGAGAGAGATCTCCCATTCACTGTTCTACTTCCCAAATACCCACACCAACCATATCTGGGCCAGGCTGAACCTAAGAGCCAGGCACTCAACCTGGGTCTCTCACATAGGTGGCAGGGACTGACTACTTGAACCATCACCCTACGTCTTCATTAGCAAGAAGGAGGAGTCAGGAGCCCAGCCAAGACTCAAAGCTATGCACTCTGATGTGGAACACAGGTGTCCCCCATGGTGTTTTAACTTCTGAGCCAAAAGCTTGCCACTGTGTATGTTGCTCCTAGCTTTGAAGGAAGCTGATAGCGTTGAGTGTGGAGTAGAGAAATGATGCACGTGTTTCCTGCATCTGTCAGCAAGAGAAGTGGGGGAGAGGATTGCCCATTGAGTAAATGATAGTAAGCATAGCACCTGCCCCAGAGGCTGCTAGCATTCTATTGGTACTTGCCTTGCCCCCTCCCAGACAAGGAGCCCAGCTCACAGCTCATTCCCCTCTCCCTGGAATCCACAGTGCCTGGCAGAGGAGGGACTTGTTAAACATTTATTGAGTAAATAAATGGAAGCTTCCTAAAGACCCCCAAATCCCATTAGTTTATATACCATGTAAAGGCCATGTTCAGTCGTGCCCAGGAAATGGCCAGGTGTTTGGCTCAATTCACATAATCAGTCATTTGGGCACCGTGTGGCTACAGCCAGAGCCTCTCACAGGGGCTTAGATGATTTTCTCCCGGGGAGAGCAGGCCTATTAGGGTTTCTAGGTTGCCAGTTCCCAGAAGCATTTGGTTTTGTTCATAAAAAAAATCTACAAGGTCTTTAAAACTCTTGAGAAGCTGCCAACCGACACAATAGCATTATATTAATTTTCTGTTTAATAAAGCGCACTGCAGCCCTCAACCTGGACTGTGCGTGCCTGCCTGGGGAAGGAAGAAACACAAGGCAGCATTTCACTTAAGGCTGGAGGACCTGCTAGATAAAGGGAATCTAATTGAAGTGTGCAATATGCTTACCCATGTAGCTGCTGATAAAACATGACTGTCTATGTTTTTCCCCTTTGCACAGACAAAAGATAAAATCAGAGTCACTAAGTCAAAATCATATTTAACAGTATGCTTTGGTCCCAGCCTGTGTCTCTGCGCTGTGTAAGGAATCACCTTGTAAAAGGATAGCTTTGCAGAGGGTCTGATTGTGGGCTCACAGGAGGCAGGAGATGACGAAATATGATTCCCGCCCCGAAGGCTGAGGTTCAAAGCTATTCCCAGCTTACTTGCTATAACTCTGAGTAACCTTTTAATTTGGGTTAAAGAGCGCGTATAATTTACTCTTAATGCAACCGGCTTAAACAGATAATGGTTGGGTTATACAACCAGATTGTACCTACCAAGTCTTTGGCCAGTAGACAGAGCATGGCTTTATTTTTCGTTTCTTTTCTCTTTTAAGTGGTAGTTCTCGCTAGGACCCAGCCTGAGAGGGAAGCCATGACTGGAGGATGGCTTTTAACATTGGCGTCATTATTTCCACCTGTCCCTGATTGGGTGGATCTTAAATAAAAGGATGGCCCTGTCCATCCCAAACCAACGGAATGACGACGAACACCTAGAAATGCTCTTTTCTCCTAGGTCAGGTGTCTCAACCTGCCAGACGTAGCCCAGTACCCCATACTCAAATCCCCAGGAGACAGCGATGATTGAGGTAGGATGCAGTGTTCACGGTGATAAAGGTGGCGTCAGCACATCCTACAAACTCATTGCAAGGTGTCTATCGATGGTATCTGCTTGAGAATACTAATATCCTGTCCCGTGTCCTGACTGTCCAAGCAGAACCATCTGATGCTTCCAACATGGCTTTCTCACTGAGTGATCAAGAGAATATACAGGCTCCGGCACCGTGGCTCACTTGGTTAATCCTCCGCCTGCGGCGCCGGCATCCCATATGGGTGCCAGGTTCTAGTCCTAGCTGCTCCTCTTCCAGTCCAGCTCTCTGCTGTGGCCCGGGAGGGCAGTGGAGGATGGCCCAAGTGCTTGGGCCTCTGCACCCGCGTGGGAGACCAGGAAGAAGCACCTGGCTCCTGGCTTCAGATTGGCACAGTTGGGGAGTGAACTAACAGAAGGAAGACCTTTCTCTCTGTCTGTCTCTCTCTCTCTCTCACTGTCTGTAACTCTACCCATCAAATAAAAAATAAAAAAAAATAGAAAAAAGAAAACATACAACTCCAGGAAGCAGTAGGTACAGGGTGGGCATCAAATATCAGAAATTGGTCAGATTTCATGTTCATCCTTGCTTATACTGAAACTATGGCACAAAAAAAGAATCTCTTTCCCTTGCTTAACACCAAGCTACCCTGAACTGTATAATACACTAATATCCCATAATAGCTTTTTCCTGCTTGTTGCATGACACTTGCCATCCTGTAACAGTTTTGCTAAGTTTCTGTTGAGTTGTCTTTCAGGAAGGGCCTTGGCAAACCCAATCAAGATGGCAGCTGGAGCCTGTGCAGATGGACCCAGACCAACTACGGGACTACCCATGGCTCATTAGAATACTAAGAGGCACCCCCCCCCAAAGATGGCCACCTTTGAATAGGCGATGTGTGTGGAGTCATGATCTACTAATAGTGCAAGCCCGAGGGCTTTTCCAGTTCCTTCCTGCTCCCACCTACCAAGAACAGTCAAGCTCAGTGGCCCAGTTATGTGCCTATTTCCCTAATCCCATTCATTCTCAAACTCCCCTTTCCAAGGCAAGATGGATTTTAGTCCCATACCTGAATTTCTTGCTCAACTGTCTTGTAATAAAACTCTCTCTCTCCCTCCCTCCCTCTCCATCTCCATCTTTATCATATTTATCTGATTCTATCTGTACCACCTCTCTCCCTATCCCTATCCCTATCCCTATCCCTACCTCTACCTCTACCTCTATCTCCATTTCTCTCTCTCTCTCTCTCTCTCTCTCTCTCTCTCTCTCAGATCTGGCTCCTAATGCTTCCTACTGGTGGTCCTGCCAGGCTTGGAATAGTGCCAAAGAAGAAGGAAGTTATGAATTTCTTTTTTTTTAACTTTTATTTAATGAATATAAACTTCCAAAGTACAGGTTAAGGATTACAATGGCTTCTCCCCATAACTTCCCTCCCACCTGCAACCCTTCCCTTTCCTGCTCCCTCTCCCCTTCCATTCACATCAAGAATCATTTTCAATTCTCTTTATATACAGAAGATAAGTTTAGTATATATTAAGTAAAGATTTCAACAGTTTGCTCCCACATAGAAACACAAAGTGAACAATACTGTTTAAGTACTAGTTATAGCATTAAATCACAATGTACAACATATTAAGGACAGAGATCCTACATGAGGAGTAAGTGCACAGTGACTCCTGTTGTTGACTTAACAATTTGACACTCTTGTTTATGGCCTCAGTAATCTCCCTAGGCTCTTGTCATAAGTTGCCAAGGCTATGGAAGCCTTTTGAGTTCACCGACTCTGATCATATTTAGACAAGGTCGTAGTCAGAGTGGAAGTTCTCTCCTCCCTTCAGAGAAAGGTACCTCCTTCTTTGATGACCTGTTCTTTCCACTGGGATCTCACTCACGGAGATCTTTCATTTAGGTGATTTTATTTATTTATTTATTTATTTATTTATTTATTTATTTTTTGCCAGAGTGTCTTGGCTTTCCATGCCTGAAATACTCTCATGGGCTTTTCAGCTGGATCCACATGCCTTAAGGGCTGATTCTGAGGCCAGAGTGCTGTTTAGGACATCTGCCATTCTATGAGTCTGCTGTGTATCTCACTTCCCATGTTGGATCGTTCTCTCCCTTTTTGATTCTATCAGTTAGTATTTTCAGACACTAGTCTTGTTTATGTGATCCCTTTGGCTCTTAGTCCTATCATTATGATCAATTGTGAACAGAAATTGATCACTGGGACTAGTGAGATGGCATTGGTACATGCCACCTTGATGGGATTGAATTGGAATCCCCTGGTATGTTTCTAACTCTACCGTTTGGGGCAACAAGATGGAGGAATCTGGAAAACATCATGCTGAGTAAACTAAGCCAGTCCCAAAGGGACAAATATCATATGTTCTCCCTGATCGGTGACAACTAACTGAGCACCAAAGGGGAAACCTGTTGAAGTGAAATGGACACTATGAGAAACAGTGATTTGTTCAGCTCTTGTCCTGACTGTTGATGTACAATGTAATACTTTATCCATTTTAGTATTTTTTTGTTCTAGTACTATTGGTTGAACTCTGTAATCAACACACAATTATTCTTAGGTGTTTAAATTTTAACTGAAAAGTGATCCCTATTAGGAATTTGGAAAACATTATGCTGAGTGAAATAAGCCAGTCCCAAAGGGACAAATATCATATGTTCTCCCTGATCGGTGAAAACTAACCGAGCACCAAAAAGGAAACCTGTTAAAGTGAAATGAACACTATGAGAAACGATGACTTGATAGCCCTTGCCCTGACTGTTGATGAACAACTTAATACATTATCCCTCTTAGTATTTTTTTTGTTTGTTCTATTTAATACTTTTGGTTGAATACTGTAATCAATACACAGTTATTCTTAAGTGTTGAAACTTAACTGAAAAATGATCTCTGTTAAATATAAGAGTGGGAATAAGAGAGGGAAGAGATGTGCAATTTGGGACATGCTCAAGCTGACTTGCCCCAAACGGAAGTTATGAATTTTTAAAAATTAACGTTCCAACCAACACGTCGCAATTCTAAATACCAATCATTTAATGTTTACTCTGCATTAAAAATTTTTATTTTAAACTAAACCACTTTAAAGTTTTCACTAAATTCTTGATGAATTAGGAGAGAGAGCAAAAAGGAGAAGGAATGGGAAGATAACTAAAAATGCTTTTATCCCTACCCAGAAAATGGTCCATGGCCATGAGTGAAATTTAACTCCTTCTACTCATGGCTCCTTTTCTACTCAAAGCAAAGTATGAAAATTGTTACTTTTTGCTGTGGGTAAAGATGAGTCTAGAGAGTGCCAATATTTACCAAGGTCTCTGGATTAGCAGCTTTCTCTCTCTCTCTCTCTCTCTCTCTTTCTTTTTCTTTTTCTTTTTCTTTTCTTTTTTTTTTTTTTTGACAGGCAGAGTTAGACAGTGAGAGAGAGAGACAGAGGGAAAGGTCTTCCTTCCGTTGGTTCACCCCCAAAATGGCCGCTACAGCCAGTGTGCTGCACTGATCCGAAGCCAGGAGCCAGGTGCTTCCTCCTGGTCTTCCATGCAGGTGCAGGGCTCAAGGACTTGGGCCATCCTCCACTGCCTTCCCAGGCCACAGCAGAGAGCTGGATTAGAAGAAGGGCAGCTGGGACTCCAACCGGCACCCATAGGGGATGCCAGTGCTGCAGGCAGAAGATTAACCCACTGCACCATGGCGCTGGCCCCTACTTATTTTTAATCTCCTATCTCCTCTACTATATGGAAAGCTTGGTGAGGACAGGAAGCAATTCTATGTTGTCCACTGTTGTATCCTCAGTAGTTAATACAGGAAACACTCCACAATATTTGCTAAAGGAGCACATGAATGATGAAAACGTGGTCAACTTTTGTGAGAAAGAGAAGTGAGGCTAAGCTACGTAAGAGACTCAGGTTTTAATACATCATCTCTCTTTCCTCCTGTCTCTCTCTCACTTTTTTTTTTTTTTGACAGGCAGAGTTAGACAGTGAGAGAGAGAGAGAGAGAGGTCTTCCTTTCCTCACCCCCCAAATGGCTGCTACAGCCAGTGTGCTACACTGATCCGAAGCCAGGAGCCAGGTGCTTCCTCCTGGTCTCCCATGGGGGTGTAGGGCCCAAGGACTTGGGCCATCCTCCACTGCCTTCCCAGGCCACAGCAGAGAGCTGGACTGGAAGAGGAGCAGTCGGGACAGAATCCAGCGCCTGACCGGGACTAGAACCCGGGGTGCCGGCTCTGCAGGTGGAGGATTAGCCTAGTGAGCTGTGGCGCCGACCTGGATTAGCAACTCTCAATAGCAGCTGCAATGTCAGAGTTAGAGCTAGTTTATTTATTTGGAGGTGTAACTCAGCTTTTCTTGCTAAGTTGTTTTGTATAAAGATTTAATTATTTATTTGCAAGAGAAACTGATAGAGAGAGGAAGGAGAAGGAGGAGGAGGAGAGAAATCTTCAGTTTGCCAATTCATTCCCCAATGGCTGAAACAGCCAGCGCAGGCCCAGGAGCCTCAAACTCCATCTGGGTCTCCCACATGAGTGGCAGGGGCCTAAGCACTTGGACCATCATCTGTTGCCTTCCCAAGCTCATTAGCAGGGAGCTGGATCAGA
Source organism: Oryctolagus cuniculus (assembly GCF_964237555.1). Lineage (NCBI taxonomy): Eukaryota > Metazoa > Chordata > Mammalia > Lagomorpha > Leporidae > Oryctolagus > Oryctolagus cuniculus. The sequence goes on from NC_091450.1 coordinate 48,480,327, forward strand.
AGCAGAGCAGCCGGAAATCAAACCTGCACCCAAATTGAATGTTGACGTCACAGGTGGCAGCAAAGCTCACTGTGCTATGATGCCGGCCCTGCGAAGGTTCACGAATAATTCCCATCTTTAAGAACCGGGTTATTACTCTAGGTTCCTGATGGCAAGGACCATTATCTCATAAACTTTTCAATAAATCTATTTTACTTTGTTATCAAACTAATACACCCAGAGTGTACACATTGCTTTCCCGGATGCCAGGGAATTGTGTCAGTGCTTAATGAATGAGCTTTTTGACACCTCATGATAACCCAAGTCATAGATGAGGAAATGGAGGTACAAAGAAGCTGAGTTACTTGTGCAGAGTTACAGGAACAGTCACTCAGGTGCAGGACTTCACGCTCATGCTCCTGAAATTGTGCTGTGACTCTAAGCACAATGTCTAAGCACTTCGATAAACTTGCTACTCGTGAACTTGGATTTGCTGCTTGGGATCCACCCCGGCCTTTAAAAATCAACCTTTGGTCATTCAGCAAAATTGTATCAGCAGTAAGATGTTCGGGCACAGCTTAGGAGATAGTAGATGCTGCTTAAGTGTTTTCAGAATAAAGGCTTTGTCTTTCTTAAAACAATTGCCTCTATCCTTCCACTATTCCCATTGCATCTCATTCCTGGAGGCATATGAGTTTTCCCCAGCCAGGGAGGCCTTCCTCCTGCCTGGACTATCCTCCTCCCTCATCTTATTTGCCCAAGAATCTCCTACTTACACTGAGCTGAGCTGAGTTAGCACCTCCTGTGCTCCAAAGGTTGAGTGATTCTATCTCTGCATCGGCTGTTAGCACCTTCTTCGTGAGGTCAACGCTATTTGAATGCAGAGGTGGAGGTGGGAGGGAAGGGTCTCCGGTCACCTTCACATTCCTGGTAAATTGTGCCTAGTACGATGACCTCATCTGTGAAGAAAGAGGAAGACAGAAAGTCGGAAGGCAACACTGTGGATATTTCACTACAATTCTTAGAAGGTCTCAAGACTTTTGGACACAAAAGTGACAATAAGGAAAATATCGAAGATCTAACAGGTCAGTAGGAAATGTTGCTCCAGGGTGGAGTTTGCAGGGTCCACGTATTTCAAAGGAAATGAACATATTTGCATTTCAAGCAAATGAATCACAATCAAATGAGTCTCCCCGCCTCCACCTTCTCTCCAAAGACACCTTTCTCCCAGCTCCACTGTCTACCCCTGAGCATAATTTCTCCCCTCCAAAATGGTGCCAAAGAAAAAAAAAATTATGCAAAGCAACACCATTTCCAACATATTTCCTCCCCTGAAAGATGCAATCTCAAAACCGCTTGCTATTATGGCTCAGGATAAGATATGTTATTAAGTGAATGACAGAAAAATAAGAAGACATCCATCAAAGTGTCTATTTCCTTCCTACACCCATAGCTTTCCTAGATCACAGGGTGTCAATGCACAAATCACGGGTAAGGATGTCTTAAGTAGGAGGAACAAGAAATACAAAAGGAGAGATGTAGAAATTGTGTCCTCTTGCTCTTAACCTAATTGTTCCGCATTTGGAAGTATCTCTTCAAAGAGCAAACACAGGTTGCTTGTCTCATAGAAGAAAAGGAGTATTTGGACGCCAGCACTCAAAATTGAGCAGAAGAGTATTTAGCAAGGAGCCAGCTCTGGGCCCTGACTATATTTGCATTTCAAACAAATGAATCACAATCAAATCTGTCTCCCTACCACCACGTTCAATCCAAGGACACTGGGCTCCTTGCTCCTGGATACATATCAGCAGGTGTCTTTTCCCCAGCCAAGACATGCCTGCCCTGAGACAGCATGTGTCTCATTTCTAGACTGAAGGAGGAAAGGGCCTCAGAGAGAGAGAGAGAGAGAGAGAGAGAGAGAGCGTGAGCGACTGGAAGCTGAGCTCTAACTTGCAAACTGCTGTGGGAAAATGCGGACTGTCTCTGCCTCCTAGAACTAGCACATGATGGCAGGAGTGAGAGAGAGGGAAAGCAAGCCTTGCACACATTTCCAGGGACCCAGCTATAGCTCCTAAGGATGTCTTGAGTTGACTACGTTGTCTACAGGCTTAAGCTGTCAAGTCATTTTTTCTGTTAAGAAAACTAACTTTTTGATAACTTTATGGTAAGGATTCAAACTCATTAGAAAGGTTCTATTTGCCCAATATCCAAGATGCTCCTAGGATATCTCCCAGAATGCACCCTCCCTCTCTTTTCCCTCCCTCCCTCCCTCTCTTCTTCCTCCCTCCCTCTTATTCTCTTGCCCCTCTTCTTCCTTCTTCCCCCTTATTCTTTTTTTTCCTAAGATTTCATGTCCTTTTCTATTCATAATTCATTAAGTCCGTACTACAACCTGAACACTGCATGAGAGCTGAGAGCTGAGAGAATACAAAGATTAGGACAGTGAGGCTACACATTCAAGGAGTATTTATTTTGATGGGAGAGGCAGATGTTTAAATAATTTACTTGGATGAGATGGTAGCCGCTACATTATGCTGAGGGTAGAAAAAAGAATGATTAATTCTGAACAAAGGATCAGGTGGTAATCCCTATGTGAGGAGTATTTGGGACTTGAAATATAAGATGAATTTCTCAATATGACAAATGCAGAGGGAATAGTGTAAGTAGAGGCAAAAACAAGGAATTCCCTCACTTGCTTTGGGGTTAAAGGAAACAGATGTTAGGGGCAATGTAGGGCAAGTCCATTACTGTGATGGGTCCATGCCATTGCCATGCTAAGCCATGTGAGATGTGTTCCATGAATATCAAGGACTTTTAGAAATGGGGAGTGAAATGTCTCATTTTTTACTTATGGAACTTTATTCTTAGTGAAAGGATAGATGATACCAGAGGCAAGACAGAGGCAGAGAGACCAGTCGGAGCTCATTGGCATAAACCATGTGAGACAGAAAATCAAGCTGCACTTGGCATTGGCAGCACAGGGTACGGAAGGAGTGGTTGATCCAAGAGACACCACACATGCAGGTTCAATGTTGCTTGACAGTTGGGGAAGCATTAGTGATGTAGCTTAACTGATATGACAAGTACACTTCAAAATATGCTTGGCTTAAAGGCAATAGAAGATTATTTCCTGCTCATGTAATAGTCCTGGGTAGATGACAAGTGTGGGGAGACATTTAGGGACTTGTGCTAGGAGATGCTCTGCTGTCCTTAACACAGAGCTTTCAGAGTTGATCTGAGGCTCATTTCAATTTCAGGAAGGCAGGGGGTCAACAGGATGGAGAGATTTCTCCAGTGTGGGTGGGAAATTTTAGAACTGTGAATCACTTCCATTCATACTGCATTAGCGAGTGCTTGTTCACATAACCGTATCTAATTTCAAGGACATCTGAGAATTGCAGTCTCTTGGTAGAGGAGGGAGCTTTGGATGTTGGTCTAGTTAGCCAGCCCAGCCACCGGCTATAAACAGAGATGATTGGGCTGAAGGTGCATCTTCTAGCTTGTGTGGTTGATAGTACAATGATAATACCAATGGGGTTACAGTATGCAAGAGAACAGGTCTACAGAGATGCAGAGCTCAGCTTTGGCCTCATTCAAAAAATGAAAGTCTGAGAACATGAGGGAAAGGGCACTAAATTAACTGGTCAGGTGCCAGAGAAGGTGAAATATTTCAGAAGAGCGGGTATTTGCCATGCTAGCGTAAGGAAGAGAAGAGGAGAAGCAGAACACAGGAATGAACCCAGAGAACTTCTGTGAAGGGAAAGAAAGCAAGCAGTGCATGAGGAGCCCCGGCAGAGAGTGAAAGGTGAGCAGGCAGAAACTCACATCAGAAGAGCGGAAAGAGTTTGGAAGAGACCTACATGGGATGAGTTTGAGAATTAACAAATGGTGGACAAGCAGATGGGAGCAGTAGTCAGGGCTGGATGAGAGAGCAGGGTGCATGAAACAGAGCAGATTGACTTGTGGATTCTATGGTTGTCAATATTATAGGGCATAGAGGAGGGTGAAGAGATGCATCATGGTGGACAGCGGTGTTATTACTGTTATGGCAGATGACCCAGAGGATGGAGGTCTCTTGGGATGTTTGTGACTGAGAGAAACATGGTTGATTCTCAATCCAGTCCACATAAGAAAGGAAGAGAAGTCAGCCTGTGGAAGGGTCCAGGTGCAAAGGCAACAGGTGGAACTATGGTTCAAGAGCAAGTTCAAGGTCAATGTCACAGTGCAGTGTTTTAAACCATTGCTGGTGGTGCTAGCATCCCATATCAGAACACTGGAGATCTGGCTGTCCTGTTTCCAATCCAGTTTATTGTTGATGTACCTGGGAAGGAAGGGAGTGGATGACTGCCCACATGCTTGGGACCCTGCCACCTATATGGGAGACCAGGTTGGAGTTCCACGCCCCTGGTCCAGACCTAGTCCAGCTTTCCTTGTTGTAGTGGCCATTTGGGGAGTGAGCCAGCAGATCAGCAGATTGAAGATTTCACTCTCTCTCTCTCTTTCTGTGCCTCTTGCTGTCACTCTGTCTTTCAAATAAATAAATAAATGCTTTTAAAATGGAGCAAGTTCACTGGGAAGGAAAAGGAGGTGACTTGAAGTATGGAACATCAAAAAGAGAGAGTAGGAGTTTAAGAGATTGAAGGCAGTGTGTATAAGCCTGGAGATAATGTTTTACAGGTATGTATACAAAGTAGAAGAGCCATATAAATAATGATATTCAACCAGAGATTTCAGGTGGATGAAGCCAGGGTATCAGAGGGGTTTCTCAACAGGGGTTTTGGAATTGCCCACTGCCATGCAATGTGAGGTGGGAATTGGGAGAGATGGAGTCAAGAGGAAAGTCTTGAGCCGGCTCTCCACAATGTGAGGGTGAACCTGCAAACTCATAGAACTCAGGGATGTGATGAAGCATCATGAGGGTGGCAAACACAGAGGGCAAGAGCTGCCAATTACAGGGATTTGTTGTTCAGGAACAACTGTCTGGGTGTGGATGTGAGATGGTAGAGTATCACGCTTCTACTCCAGAGACAGAATGTGTGGGGGCAAGGGGTGTCTCTGTTACTCATGCAGGCTGGGGTAGGAGTGGAGTCTTTAGGCTTCAAGTGATACAAGGAAGTTAATGGAACAATGTAGGAAAAATGACCCATCTTCCAAGTCTCTTGATAGAAGAATGAGAACCTCAGCAGGTCCAGGGCTGGGGATGGGGAGAAACCAATGAGGAAGATCCAAGTGTCATGGGCAGCTGATCAGAAAGTGCCGTGAACACAAGACCAAAGAATACAGGCAAAGAGTTGCATGTCCCTGGGCCTCTGTGGAATCCATGTAGAAAGGTTCCACAAGGAAGATTCCTGGGATTTCAGTTACTCAGGGGAAGAAAACTGTAAGACTGGCCATTTGGTTGTGAACCAAAAGGGTCTTGCTACTTCCTCCATCCCTGCCGTGTAACTCTGTATTGAGGTTGCTTTCAAGATACAAAGTGTAGTTTAGTGACAGATACTCTGAAATGTCCCATACCAAAGGAAACGTTCATGAAATTCATAGTCCAGGCCCCCCATGAAGCAGTGGCTGATGCACAGGACAAGTTTAGATAATCACAGTGCTTGTGGGGAGAGGAAATGCAAAGGAGCTCCCATGAGAGTGGTCACAGCATGCAAAAGAGAAGACAGTGCATAACACTGTAAAGTGAATGCATCACCCAAATTCTATGTATTGGAAACCTAAGCCCCAAATTCATATGTCTATGCTATTGAGAGGTAGGGTCTTTGGGAAGTGAGCTCATGAGGGTGGGGGGCCTCATGCTTATGTTAGTAGATTTATAAAAATAGGCAGAGAGACCTGAGCCAGCATCTATCTCTCTCCCTCTCTCCTTTTCTCCCTCTTTCCCTCTTTCCCTGTTTCACCATGGGACACCCTCTGCTGTGTGTTACAAAGCAGCAAGCGGGCCCTCACCAGATACTGAGCAGATGCCAACACCATGCTCTTGGGTCTCCCAGCCTCTGTACCCTGAGCCAAACAAACTTCTATTCTTTCCATTTTGCTTAGTCTCCACTATTCCATCCTTGCCACAAGAAATGGCTTAAGACAACACAGCTGCTGACCTGGGTGTCAGAGTTCACTCTGCATTGGCCAGGTGAATGAGAGGGAGCAGGGAAAGGTAGTCAGGACAGGGGACTTGGAGCGTGGAACCAGCCTGGTGCTTTTCTCAGGATCCTGGAGTCCAGGGATGCTTTCTGTGCATCCCTTTTGGCCTGCTTTCCCAGGGTGGGGCAGGAGGGGTGCTCCCTGACACTGTCTGCTTCTGGGTCTGCTTTTAGTTTCATGCTGCAGTGTCACAGAAGTGTCTTTTCTGTTTGTTTGTTTTTAATATTTGAGCTTTGCTAATTGTTGTGTCTTTGTATAGAGATCAGTGCATAACAATTACAGAAGCAGCTGAAAAACTCCAGCATCCAAACACCTGGGCATGGGCTTTCTTATGGACTTGCTTTGAATGCTAGGCAATGCCAGAGTAAAGACAGCAGAAGGAATTCATTTTCTAAAGCTTCCAAGCCCATTCCTGGCCGATCTGTGAGCTCATAGGAGCACAACTCTCCATGTGAATCTCCATTGCAGAAATAGACACCCTGCTGCTCAACCATGGCTTCAGATTAAGAAGGGACCCAGGATGAATAAATCTTTCAACCTTGAGGTCTTAACAAACCATGTATGGTAAGCCAGCAGGGAAAACCAGTGTGACTCAGACTATCCTTGAATTCCACCAACTAACAAGATGGCAGTTGGTAGCTGTTCTCTGCCTTGTAGGACCACAAAGACCCATTTGCCACAATGTTTCACTCTCCAGCTAGAATGTTCCAGACCATGTGCTATATTAATTCTAACACAGAATGAGGTTTCATATCAAATAGTTTATAAAGCGTAACTTTGATGAGACTGTAGCCTGGTATTTGTTATTGACTTTGGTGTCAGATGCTGAAATAAGGTTGCACATAATTTTACATGTTTAATATTTTTAAAAGATTTAATTTATTTGTTTGAAGGCCAAAATTACAGAGGAAGAGAGAGACTGAGAGAGATCTTCTATCTTCTGGTTCACTTCCAAAATGGCTGCAATGTCCGGAGTGGGGCCAGGCTGAAGCCAGAACCAGGAACTCCATCCAGATCTCCTATGTGGGTGGACCCAAACACTTGGACCATCTTCTACTGTCTTCTCAGGTGCAGCAGGGAGCTGTATCTGAAGTGGGGCTGCCAGGACTGGAGTAGGTGCTCGTATGGGATGCTGGCTTTGCAGTTGTCAGCTTAATTCGTGGTGCCCCAACATGGATCCTTAAACGTTTAATGTTTATACAACCTGTACTGTAGGGGTCATCATCCCCTCTACACAGAGGCACAGAGACTAAGGCACAGAAAGATTAAGAAATTGCACACAAGATTGCACCTTGAGCTGGAACCAGTTGTTAAACCCCAGTACCTTATCTTCTTTTCCAGCAGTAACCATTCCAACTCCAACAAGAAATGTCACAGCCAACACACACAGCCTTTACTTCTATGCACTGGGCTTTGGGCTTCTGTCTCTAGGTTAGGTTGCCTGGGAGGCAGGAAAGGAGACACTCCCAGGGGAGTCTGCTTTTCTCCCAGGAAGCTGAGAATAACAGTGAGCACCCTAGTTTGGCTCTGTGATCATTTTCTTCCTGACAGCATGGAGAGTTGTTACTCTGACTCATTCAGAGTGTTCGTGAGTAGGGACAGAGTGACTACTGCTGGGGCAAGCCAGCATGGCGGCCATCTGTGAGCATGGTGATGCATTTGTGGGGGGGAGATCTTAGGTCTAGAACTGCCAGTGAGAGCAAGGGCATGCTTGCACGCTAGCCAACCACTGGCCATACATTTCCTGGTAGGAGAAGTTCTAAAGGATTTTGGTTTGCTCCCCTCCACCTTTGATGTGTAGGGGAAAAAAAAGGGAGGCACGTGTGAAAGTGCAGTTTGTTGCTGACCACTTCAGTTCTGTGTCTACTCTTCCCCATTTTGAACAGAAAGGGAGCCTGGGAAAGTTAGCACTGGCAGCTGGCATGAACCCTTTCGGTCTTAGCAAATTCCCCGGCTGGTCATTTGTGCTTAATGCAGCATGTCTCATCAAGGCTAGCCTGTTCCCAACTCTGAACTAAAGGATGCCAGAGATGAATGCTCATCTACTCAGACATGGAAATAGAGACACTTGAATAAATATTTCATGCTTTCTTGTAGCGAAAACTCTTCAGCGTGTACTTGACATTGCTTCATTACCTTGTTATCCATTCTTGGGTGAAAGCAATGATTTTGAATGCAAGCAGAAGACAAGCACATCTTCAACTCAAGGGGAGTAGGAGATATTCAAATAAATCCCCATGTGTTAGATGTCACTTTCATTTAAAATATGCCACATACAATTTTATCATAACATATATTGATAATTTCATTATAATAACCATGTACTGTTGCCTCTCTATAACCATGGGTTCCACATCCATGGATTCAGCAAATATGAAAATAGTTGGGAAAAAAATTCCAGAAAATTCCTAAAAGACAAATTACAGTGATGTGTAGGCATTGTGAGTTATCTAGGGATGATTTTGGGTATATGAGAGACTATAAAGTGTATGTGCACAATTATATACCATGATTATACTATTTGATATAAGAGACTTGATAATCCATAGATCTTGGAGTCTGTAGGGGTCCCTGAACTAAACACCCCATGGAGACCAAAGAATGATTGTATAGTGGAGATTGTATATAATTCCTAGCATATTGGAATATATGTCATATATCTATGTATACTTACAAAATGAATACATTTGATATTTTATCTCAAGATAAACAACTTATGGCCCCTTTGGTAAAACTCTGTAAGTAGGGCGCTTGCTTAATTTCGTAAATTGTTTTAGACAATATTAGGGTCCACAGCACCATGGCAAGAACACTGTAGTTATAGCACATCCTTGAGATCTGGAGGCCTGGACTGTTGGGATTCTGCCCAGTTACCCCTGAACCTGCTGCAGAGGCCTGCACTTGTGTGTTGCCGTCTGTAAGTGCCACAGGAGCAGCTCACTGGCTAAAGAGAGCTTCAAGTTTAAGGTCTCCAACAGCACTCATCTCCAATGTTTGAGGATGTGCTTTCTAAAAACATCTCTAAATTAAAAATAATAAAAATACACACCTACCCACCCCAGGATTTCTAATATGGGAACAACATATTCACTACTTTTACTACTATGCCCATCAATTCATCCATCTGTGTGTTCATTTGACAAATATTTGTCCAGCTTAGCAGGGGAATTGAAATCTGGGCACAATTACAATCATGGTGATTATTATTTATGATTACTGAAAATGAAAGCGGTCCTATGTGGACGCTTTAATGCATCATCTCATTTTTAATCAACAAATCATCACACCACATAAAGTGGTGCTTGGGGACTTCCAAAGAGCGAGAGGGCTTGCAGGCCATGTGGTGGGAACAATTTGCATGGAGGACTGGAGATGTAGTTACGCGTGGGAAGGACAGTTACTCTTGTCTCCAAGGCAGCTAAGCTGATAGGGTTAACGGGATTTCAGTGGGAGGGCAGAGAAGTGGAAACTAGAACCCTGAAATTAGGGCTGCTCTCTGTGACCCGTATGTGAAGGGAGACTTCGGTAAACCCCAGCTCCACCCAAGTATTCAGGAGACAAAGGCTGAGACAAGGAAGGGATGAATCCATAGGGAGTGAACTATAGTTATTCTAGGCTGAGGAAGCTATCCGATGAAGCGGTCCCTGAACAGAAGGTACAAGGAATATTTATTTGTGGGACAGAATATCAAGCGGTGTATTTGCAATGCAGAGTTAAAGCAAGGACCTACTCAAATCGTAGAGGGTGGCTTGACTTCCGGCAAAGCAGGTTAATGTCTTGTACTAGATCGGAGAGACCCCACGGACAATCTTTGAGTAGGGAAACGGCACGTGGCATGTTCAGATCCTTGCAGGTGCTAAAGAATTTACGCCTTTTCCTACTAAACTGAGGCCAGAAATGGAGCCCAAGATTGAAAAGTGATTGTTTCACCACTACCACGGCAGTGAGGGTGTTTGGTTGGGTCACCTCGGACCATATCTTTCTTCTTTTGGAGGGCACAGGTGCGGTTTTCACGGGGTAGGGCAGCTAAGCCCAAGCACTGCTCTTGTTATTTATTTATTTATTTATTTTTTACAGGCAGAGTGGACAGTGAGAGAGAGAGAGACAGACAGAAAGGTCTTCCTTTGCCGTTGGTTCACCCTCCAATGGCCACTGCGGCCGGCGCACTGTGCTGATCCGAAGCCAGGAGCCAGGTGCTTCTCCTGGTCTCCCGTGGGGTGCAGGGCCCAAGCACTTGGGCCATCCTCCACTGCACTCCCTGGCCACAGCAGAGAGCTGGCCTGGAAGAGGGCAACCGGGACAGAATCCGGTGCCCCGACCGGGACTAGAACCCGGTGTGCCGGCGCCACAAGGTGGAGGATTAGCCTAGTGAGCCGCGGCGCCGGCTGCTCTTGTTATGATGGGGAGTATGGAACCCATACTTGGTTTATCCCAAAGTCACAGTCAATAGCTCCAAGGATTGACAAGATCAATCCTCCCCTGGGGGCAGAAAAAGACAGCTTGAGACAAAAACCTTGTGTTCTCTTGGATACGAGCTGCAGTGAGTTCATATGTAGGCAGTGAAGAGAGATGGGAAGAGGGGGAGAAGCCAAGAGAGACAAAGAGAGAGAGAGAAAGAAAAAAGAATGTAAGAAAGAAGGAAGAAAGGAAAGAAGGGAATGGGATGGGGAGGAAGAGATTTCTGAAACTCTTTAGGTCTTCAAACTGGCCCGCTCTAGTTGAGCATCACGCTGACCTGCGTGTGGCTACAGGATTTGAGTAAATGGACCAAAGTCATCTTGGTTGGAGTTGTTTTATCAATAACAAGAGGGAGCATTTCACTCACTGGAAACTTTCCCTGAGGATCCTCTCCCTTTCCCTGTCTCTCAGAGTAAGGAGAGTGACAATACTCCAGAGAAGTGTGCATGCCCCTTTGGTGAGGAGCAAAGGGCACCCGAGGACATCTGTGATCACAAGGTGTCCTTGCATCCCAGCCAGCTTGGAGAATTCAACCATGGTCTCTCGGCATGCACTGGCTCTGTCCTATGTCTTCATCCACTAGGGTTGCTGGAACTGAATACCGCAGAGCGATGGCTTACGAAAAGCACACACTTGTTTCTTACAGCTCTGCTGGCTGAGGAATCCAAGGCTGAGACATCAGCAAAGTCCCTGTCTGTTAAGGGCCTGCTTCCTCGGAGATGGCTGTCTGTCGCTGTATCCTCACTCACTGGTCCTCTCCTCCAGGGGCCCTGGGCTCGTGATCAAACCACTTCCGTCTTCCAATATCATCACCTTGAGAGCTAGGATTTCAATGTACTAATTTGTCGGGGATACAATATTCTTTCTCCATCTGGTCTCCCCCAGTTAAGGATCTTCTCGCAAGTAAAATACACTCATTCTATCTTGGTTGCTCCTGGAGTCTGAATTTGTTCCATAACTGACTCAAAAGTCTCAAGTCCGAAGTCTCCTCCAAATCTTACGCGAGTCAGATAGAAGTGAGACTCCACGTATGTTTCACTCTGAGGCAAATTCCTCTGCACTTGTGAACCTGTGACATCCAATAATAATTCATGTGTTTTCAAAACACAAAAGCAAAACTGGCCCTGGGTAGACATTCCTATTCCAAAGGGAGAAATGCGAAAAGAAGAGATATGGAGTAGGTTTCACATCTTTTTTTTTAAGATTATTTATTTATTTATATGAGAGGTAGAGTTAGAGAGAGAGAGAGAGGGGTCTTCCATCCATTGATTCACTCCCCAAATGGCCTCAAGGTCTGGAGATGGGCCAATCCAAAGCCAGGAACCAGGAGCTTCTTCCAGTTCTCCCATGCAGGTGCAGGGGCCTAAGCACTTGGGACATCTTTTACTGCTTTCCCAGGCCACAGGCAGAGAGCTGGATTGGAAGAGGAGCAGCCAGAACCAAACCAGTGCCCATATGGGATGCCGGTGCTGCAGGAAGAGGCTTAGCGTACAATGCCACAGCTCCAGTCCCCATGTTTACTATCTTAAGGCTCAAGAATAATCTTCTCTGTTTCAACATTTTACCCTCCAGACCCAGGCCAGGCTGGGGCAATCTCACGCCTTCACCGGATGTGGAGTTAGTCTGAAGAATGTGCATTTGGGGAAGTTGATCCAGCTTTTATGGAAGAAAACCAGTCAAAGGAGCTAGGTTTTCAATTTGCCCTTGCAGCTTATAAAAGTCATTGCCTGGCCGGCGCCGTGGCTCAACAGACTAATCCTCCACCTAGCGGTGCCGGCACACCAGGTTCTAGTCCGGGGGCGCCGGATTCTGTCCCAGTTGCCCCTCTTCCAGGCCAGCTCTCTGCTGTGGCCAGGGAGTGCAGTGGAGGATGGCCCAAGTCCTTGGGCCCTGCACCCGCATGGGAGACCAGGAGAAGCACCTGGCTCCTGCCATCAGATCAGTGCGGTGCGCCGGCCGCAGTGTGCCAGCCGTGGCGGCCATTGGAGGGTGAACCAACAGCAAAAAGGAAGACCTTTCTCTCTGTCTCTCTCTCTCACTGTCCACTCTGCCTGTCAAAGAAAAAAAATCAAAGTCATTGCCATGGAAAAGGAGAAACAAAGGGCAAATGACAGTTACATACATGAAACGTAGCAGACTGTTGTGCAGAGAGCCTAAGGCAAGGTCCACAGTGTAGAAGCACAAATGGCTTTGATTACCCCAACTTGGGTCTCTGTGCACCTTGGTTAGCCACTGTGCACTAACACAGCTGAAGGCAGCAGCTCTTAACCAGCGAGGTGGGTGCTCAGATGGTCCCCATGGTGGGATAAAGAACCACTTAGGTGCAACGTAGGGTTTGACCACAAGGACCAAGAGTTTGCTCTCTCAGTGCCCAACTGTTACACCACTGTGATATGCACATTCCTGTTGATGTCTGTGTCTTGGCAATGAGCAGTCACTCTGAAACCAAGTGATAGCTTGGGATATGCTCTTTCCTTGTAGACTCACCTGCTAGGCACCCCTAGTTGCATTTTTGGCCTTCTCTATGTTTGCTCTTCCCCAGCTCTGTGAGTGAGGATACCTGGGAAAAAGCCAAGGCTGAGGGTCTCCCCTAAAGCTGCTAGTGGGGCCACCAGGGGTCCCCAGCAAAGGCCAACATCAATCAGAAGTTGCATTCTGGACAGATTTCAGCTGTCCTGGTACTTAGCCCTTGTTTGCAGGCTACAACAAATAATTTTGAAAGCTTGATTTCTGCCCACCCCCCAAACTACAACCAATACAATAACAAAATTCTTGGTGGGACTTCAGAGGGCTGGATGAGAAACTACTGGTGGAAGAATCCGAGTGCTATGACAAGGAGTCCCCAGGGGAGGTGGCAATTCCAGAGATGCCACCACGGAGGGATGTCTTCTCTTGACAATGTGATTGGAACATCCTGTCTGGAAGGCTCTAGAACATTTTGTCCTCTTGTAGAGAGGACTATTCTTGAATCATCAAATGCAATCACAAGCTTTTATTGAGCAATTACTTCCATAAAGACCCTGTAAAATACTTCCTCCAGTATCATCTAGTTAATCTTTGAACTAGGTAAACATTCTTCCTATGGAAAGAGCAAGCTTGACATAAGACCATCTATTCTTTTTTTTTTAAAGGGTTATTTTATTTGTTTGAAAGAGTTACAGAGAGAGGTAGAGACAGAGAGAGAGGTCTTCCATCCCTTGTTCACTCCCCAGATGGCCGCAATGGCTGGAACTGCACCAATCTGAAGCCAAGAGCCAGGAGCTTCTTCCAGGTCTCACACATGGGTGCAGGGGCCCAAGGACTTGGGCCATCTTCTACTGCTTTCCTAGCCCATAGCGGAGAGCTGGATCGGAAGAGGAGCAGCTGGGGCTAGAACCAGTGCCCATATGGATGCTGGCACTGTGGGCCAGGGCTTTAACCTGCTGCACCACAGTGTTGGCCCCACGACTGTCCATTCTTGAGGCCTTGGTGTGCCCATGAACAGGCACGGGCTGAGGAAATTCTCTAACTACCTATTTCTCGGCCTCTCATCACCAAAGTGTGGAACAAACTCTACATCAACTTCTCCATGGGATTGGAGCGCATGTTAACGTGGCCTACAAACGTTAGCTCCCACCATTATTATTATTTAACAGATGACAAAGGTGAGGCCCAGAGAAGTTATTTGACTTCCTCAAGATCACACAGCTACCAAGAAGCAGAGACAGAATTCAGTCCAGGTGGATCTAAAGCCTGATGGCTCAAGAGATGGAGGGGACTTGGGAGAAGGTCTCGGGGAGTTGTGTTGCACAAGGAAGGTGGATGTGGGTAGGAGATGGAGCTCTCTAGGCTCCCTAACGGAGGTCTCTGGAAATGGCTCCATAGTTTCTCAGTCTTTGTAGAGCAGATCCCCCTGGGAGAGCACTTGTACGGAGAGGAGTGGCTGACGCAACGTGACATGGCCCTGTGATAACCCTCATGATGTACCAGGTCTGCAGAGCAGCTGGGAGAAGACATTTCTGCAGCACAGTGCATAAAGAAACAGTCAGAGGGAGCAAACCTTGGCTGTCTACAACCTGGGCCTTATGTCCCACACTGCTTACAGATGGGGTGGTGGCTAAGGGCTCCCGAGTCCCAGTAGTGGGGCTGCATTTTCCTGTTCTCTGCTTCATCCTCCCAGCTGGGCTGAGCAGTGCAGGCTACTGAGACGGGGGTTCCCCGTATTTCTTGCACTTGTTGTCCATTACATTGACATGTGGTCAGCAAAGGGCGGCGTCATCCATCACTGCCCACCATTCATAAAACCTTCTCTGCTCTGGCCATCTACCTTTCCTGTTCTGTTCTGAAACATCAGGCAGAAGAATTCATGCCCACAGAGCTGTGAAAATGGTCATTTTTCCCCAGTGAACAAGTTTTTTTTTTCTTAACTTTAAAATTAAAGTTACAGAAAGAGAGAGAGAGAGAGAGAGAGAGAGAGAGAGAGAGAGAGATTCCACCCAGTGGTTCACTTCCCAGATGGCTGCAAAGGCCAGAGATGGGCCAGGAACTTCAACCAGGTTTCCCAAGTAGGTGGCAGGGGCCCAAGCACTTGGGCCATCTCTGCTGCTTTCCCAGGTGCATTAGCAGGGAGCCGGATCAGAAGTGGAGCAGCTGGAACAGGAACCGGCACCCATATGGGACGCTGGTGTCATCAGTGGCTTTACTGAGAACACTACGATGCCAGGCCCAAGAAACATCTTTTAAAGATTACTACTCATTGCAGAAATCTTTTTATTAAAAGGCATACATTGTAAATGAGCCAAAAAATATTTTATGAGCTGTAATTGCATGCTGTACAATAATGACATTAATATTTTCATATTGTTCAGAACGGTTTTCTATGCATACACAGTTTTCTAGAAAACGCAGGCATTCTTTACTTATTTCTAACTGGCTTCTTTCACCCGCCAGTGCTTCACGCCTGACTTCACACTATGAAATAGTCTTTCCCCTATCATTGAAGGTAAACAAATCCTCCTGTGTTGCTTTGTGGTATCACATTTGTAGGCCTGAGCTCCTGCTGTAGGATATTTAGGTTGTTCCCTGGGTTTGAGCCTTTGCTGCAGGATCAAAGAGCAAGACTGGACTGCTTCCCTCCATAACTGAATTGTAGATTCGTGGTGCTCACACTTTGTTGGTTCTTGGTTGGTAGGAATTCACACGTTGGAGGCAGGCCGACAGGGCCACGTTCCTAGCTCGTGTTGGGTCACCCTGGTGACACCTGTCATTCCTGATGGCAGGTGCCTTCCTGCCCAGCTGTTAGCTGAGAGGTGCTTGCCAATGTTTCCCTAGATGGGGAAGAGTTCTGGTGTTCCAGAGGTCACCCCTGGCCCGCTGGGTGGGTTAGGTCACTTTCACATTTATAAAGAAACCACAATATCTTAGCCCTTGGGGATGTAGAGAGAAATGAGACAAGGCTGTTTACTTCAAGGGGACCTCGGGGTTACATGTTGGGTAACGCAGTTTTTGGCTCATGGGAGTTGCTCTCTGTGAGTTCATTTCATTGCAACATCCCGTGCTAAAATGTGGCCTGGTTCAGTGTTCACACCTGCTAGGAAGGAGTAGCTCACATCACACCTTCTTGTCCTGCCAAAATTACCCCTATTTGGGGGCAAAATGGCCCCAGACAGACAGGCAGATGCTCCCAAAGCGATTGAAAGGCGCCGGAAAGAATGGAGGAACCCGTGGCCCAACAG